>NC_085841.1:221839723-221973767 GCF_035594765.1 Anolis carolinensis
GGAAATCTTGTGCAATATATTCAGGCCCAGAAATTGGCGGTAGTCCAATGTAATTACTCAAAAACCTGCTGACACCACCAGGTCTTCAGTTCCTTATGGAAATTGGATAATGTAGGGGATTGCCTGATCTCTTTTGGCAGTGCATTCCAGAGCCGGGGGGCCACTGCCGAGAAGGCTCGTTCCCTCGTCCTCACCAGCCGCACTTGAGACTGTGGTTGGAGTGCGAGAAGAGCCTCCCCAGAAGATCTCAAGGTCCGCACTGGCTCATAGGAGGAGATGTGATCACGGAGATAGGTAGGGCCCGAGCCGTATAGGGCTTTATAGGTCAAAACCTGCACCTTGAATTGGGCCCGGCAGTTTATCGGCAGCCAGTGGAGCTGCTTTAATAGGGGCACTGTGTGCTCCCTATAGCCAGCTCCAGTTAGAAATCTGGCTGCCAATCTTTGAACCAGTTGGAGTTTCCTGGCCGTCTTCAGGGGCAGCCCCACATAGAGAGCATTGCAGTAATCCAGTCTGGATGGAGCCAGGATGGAGACTGCCGGAGCCCATCACATGATGCAGCGATACTTCTGATGGGGGTCCATCCTGGAAGCATCCTAGAGAACCCTGAGAACATGGCTGGCTACTCATGTTCTCATTAGCTAAACCAGGCGCAGCTCAAGGGGATGCCAGGCAGCAACGGTTTCCCCATGTGATGGGGAAAGGGGAGATGCGGGGCACTTACTTAATGACAGTTTCCCCTGCTGCCCAACAAATTTGCCCCACAGTTCGATGGCTTCCCCCCGCTGTCCTCTGGTTTAAGGATCTCTATGTATGTGATGACGTCCTTAGTGGCTGCTCCCATTCTCTGGGATAGTCTTCTTTAAAAGACCAGGCTGTCTCTATGCTTGCTCTCCTTTTACTGGCAGGTGAAGACATTTTCATTTAAGCAAACTTTTGTATTTGGAACAGATATAGACACAAACAGCAGCAATTTTCAGTGGACAAAAGACACAACTCATTCCCCAGCACCATGGTCTTAATCTAAACTGATATTTCCCAAAGCTACTTTTAGTCATTTCTTTTTTTAAAAAAATCCAAAGTTATGATTGACATCACATTTAGTTTGACCCTGTGTCTCAATAGAAATTCAGCATTTGTATTTTTTGAGTCTAGAACTGAACTCCCTGGATAACTTCTGCCCCTTTCAGAGTCGAATGTTGTCTAATGTTTGAAAATTGTCTCATATATCCAATAGACTAATGTCATCCTTTTTTGTACTTCTGAATTGCCAACATGCATTTGAAATACACCTTTAATATAATATGGTAATATTATTTGTACAGATAGTGGCATGGTGACAAGCAAAGGACAAAAATTGTGAATATTGCAAACTTCAATTTCAGATAGAGGAGAAGGAGGAGGAGAAAGAGGAAGAATAAAGAGGCAGAGGAGAAGAAGGCAGTTTTCTCAGTCAGTCAGCACTGTCATGATTTGCAAAGATACTATATGTGTGTTAACTGGAAAATCAAATGCATGAAGCCAATTGGCCGAGTTTGCAAGGACCTCCGAATTTGTTTGCAACTGTTGCTGTCCTGCTGCTGGAGAACCAGTTCAAACAGGTTTCTCTCTCTCTCTCTCTCTGTAAGTCTACTGAGTACTGGCTGGAAAGAAGATGGCTCTGTATTTAAAGAGGCATGACTATTTCTGAGGCCTTGTTTGCTGCTGATGTTCACTGAAGCAGATTTATGGACTAAGAAAGGACTGCTTATGACTGCTGATTTCTGTAAGCATTCAGAGGTACTATTGTAAATACCATTGTTCTGTTGATCTCTTGGACTTAGTAAAAGTTCCTGCGTTATTTATTCTGCAAAGTAAGGGGTGCATCATTCTCCAGGGTGACTCTGGGTTCATGGGCACATATAAAAGCTTCTACCCATCATCCACAATCCCCAACAAGCACCTCATCCACA
Organism: Anolis carolinensis; assembly: GCF_035594765.1. Classification (NCBI taxonomy): domain Eukaryota; kingdom Metazoa; phylum Chordata; class Lepidosauria; order Squamata; family Anolidae; genus Anolis; species Anolis carolinensis. The sequence goes on from NC_085841.1 coordinate 221,841,676, forward strand.
ACACTGTACATAGGTCATCACTGGGATATGAGTTTCAGTTTATTCCCATATTAGAGTTGGCATAGGATCATAGGCATGTTTAAAAGTTTAACAGGTTGGAAGTACTCAGTTTGGAAAGTAGAATTCTTGACAAATCCTGGATTCTACTTTTGGAAGTTGAATTCTTAGACTTTGATTAATATTATTATTGTTGTTGTTGTTGTTGTTGTTGTTGTTGTTGTTACTATTATTAAAAAGTTTGAGAATAATCTACTTGATTTGAATTTGAGAAGATCAATTGAAATGAATTCCCAATATTTGGAAAGGCAATTAGAAAGAAACAGCAGGGCTGAGACTTTGATGTATTAATCTAAAGTTATAATGATTCCTTGATGAATAATGAATATGTTTTTATTAAAATGTTTTCTAATGTATCTAAATGAAATCTTTTTGTTATGTTGCTTCATAATCGTGGATAATGTGTCTAATCAAATCTTAATGTCTGCTGATCCTTGTTAATGTGTATAATTTTGGAATTGATAAACAATGCTACTCCACAGTCTGTCTGTAGATCACAATAGGCACCACCAGGCTTTTAAAGAATTTATTGGTTGCAGCTTTCTTATCTGAGTCAGACCACTCTTCCCTGTAGCCCAGTTTTTTCAATTCTATCTTAAAATAGCCTTCCAATTTTCTTGAAGAATCTTTCCTAGCTTTACCTAGAAATGCAGATAGAATGAGAGACCTTCTGTTGGACTGGATGGTCCACGAGGTCTCTTCCAATTTTATGATTCTATAACAGGAGTCTCCAAACTTTTTAAACAGGGGGCCAGTTCACGATCCTTCGGACTGTTGGAGGGCCGGACTATAGTTGGCCACTGAGCAATAATAATAATAATTATTATTATTATTAATAATAATAATAATAATAAAGAGGGTTGGAAGAGACCCTTTGGGCCATTGAGTCCAATCCCCTTCTGCCTTTGTGCACTGAAAGCACAAGCAAAGCATCCCTGACAGATGGCCACCCAGACTCAATGTTAATAATAATAATAATAATAATAATAATAATAATAATAATAATAATATTAGTAGTAATAATAATAATAATAAAGAGGGTTGGAAGAGACCCCTTGGGCCATTTAGTCCAACCCCCTTCTGCCTCTGTGCACCAAAAGCACAAGCAAAGCATCCCTGACAGATGGCCACCCAGCCTCAATGTTAATAATAATAATAATAACAACAACAACAACAACAACAACAACACAGGGTTTTGGAACACAATACTCCTGACCTCACAATCGGGTTAAAAACAAAGTATGGATTGTAGATGTTGCAATCCCAGGTGACAGCAGGATTGAGGAGAAACAACTGGAAAAGCTGACACAATATGAGGATTTAAAGATCGAATTGCAAAGATTCTGGCACATGCCAGTCAAGGTGGTCCCTGTGGTGATCGGCACACTGCGTGCAGTGCCTAAAGGCCTTGGGCTGCACTTAAACACAATCGGAGCTGACAAAATTACCACCTTCCAGATGCAGAAGGCCACCTTACTGGGATCTGCACGCATTATTCGCCAATACATCACACATTGCTAGTCACTTGGGAAGTGTCCGGCGTGTGATCCAGTACAACAGCCAGCAGAGTGTCTGCTGTGGACTCATCTTGTTTTATTTCAAATAATAATAATAATAATAATAATAATAATAATAAGGGTTGTAAGAGAAGAAGAGATCATTGGGTCATTTAGCACAACCCCCTTCTGCCCTTGTGCCGTGGGGGCCGGATAAATGGCTTTGATGGGTTGCATCCAGCCCCCAGGCCTTAGTTTGGGGACCCCTGTTCTAGAAGGTATGTTACATCATACTCTGGGAGAAAGGCAGGGTATACATAAATGTTGTAGATACACAAACACATACACAGACAGAGAGAAATATACTACGATGTTAGGAATATTAAAGCAGATGAGTCTTCCCTCAACTACAATAAAGAGACCTCTCTGTCCCCTCTGCCCTACATTTTAAATCCAGTATGATATTAACTTATTTGTCAACAGCATGGAGTGGTGAGAATAATTCATATTTTACACAGAACTGTCTGCTGATATACATTTGGTGGCTTCCCTCTCTCCCCTGTGCCCACACACACCTTCCGTACATCACTAAAAACATACAAAGTCAGCATAAAAGAATCCATTATAGGCTGCTTTTGTCTAAATTAACCTGCTCATTGAACCAGAGACTCTGGCAATTTGAATGCAGAGCAAGTTTGTGCTTGCAAGTACCTGGGGAGAGATCTATTATCATGAACATACAGCTAGAAGTGAAGGAGAGTTTTAAATATCTTTGCCTACTGCTTAGTGGAGGTCAATCTTTTTATTTTCTCTTAAAACAGGGTATGGGGAACCATAATGATTTCCTTCTCTCCTGCTGTTTGACTCTTGGGGATTTTTCTGTCTAAACATCTAAAGCAGCAAGGTGTTGGGAAGAGGGGAAAAAAAGAGTTGTTAAAACTGAACCAAACGAGCAGAATGACTAATGAGTGCCCACTGCTGGATATACCAATCAGTGTGAATCATGAATGTGTGTCTGAAAACAGCAAGAAATTTGTCTCATTGAAATCAAATTACCCCAGGAAATTTGTGCATATATCTTTAATATATGTTACTAGCTGTGCCCGGCCACGCATTGCTGTGGCGAAGTATGGTAGTATGGGAAATAAAGTATTGAGGAATTGGTGGTAGTTAAAGTAAAGGGTAAAGGTTTTCTCCTGACATTAAGTCCATTATAAATGGGTTATATAGCTGTGTGGAAGGGCCTTGAGTCTACACTGCCATATAGTCCAGTTAAAATCAGATAATCTGTATTTTATAGGCAGTGTGGAAGAGGCCTAAGTGAGGCCTAACTCTGCCTGTCCCCTGGGCTGAGTGGGTTGCTAGGAGACCAAGTGGGCGGACCTTAGCCTTCTAACTGGCAGCAATTGGATAAAAATAATTATTCCTCTCCCTCTAATTAGGAATTTATTTTTCTTTTCTTTTTGTTGTATGAACGTAGAGGCATGGATGAGGGATTGTGCTGCCAAGTTTAGTGTTTCTGGGATGTGTAATTTTGCTGTTTTGTCCTAGGTTGAAATTTCATTACCCTTTTATATATATATATAGATGTATCTATTTGCAGCCTCGTAATCTGGTAGGGGAAAAAAGGAAAGGTTTATAGTTCATCTTTGCCAACCAAGCAAAGAAATAGTATTTTCTTTTCTTTTCTTTTTTAAAAAAATATCATTTGTTGAAAGAAAGAAGCAAGAGGCTGTGAGAGCATGTAAGAAATCAGTTAATATGTGTATGTCAACTGTAAAATAAAATGCAAGAAATTGATTGGCTGGACCATGCTCGGGGAGTTGGATGATCCTGAGACTTTTGGATGCTGTTATATTTTTCAGGCTTGAGCTATGCAGGTGCTGAGAGAGAGATGAAGAGAGAAGCAGAGAGAGACAGAGTTTGAAGTGTGCTCTTGCTTCATGAGCTGCTGGAAGAAGATTCTCCCTATGGACAGAGAAAGACCATTTTAAAACTCTCATTAAAGGACATTAAGTGAGTTGATGCCACTGATCACATGTAAATATGTTGTTCTGAACTATGAAGAGTAAACTATTTGCTCTTTATTGTTAATCTGCGTGACATATTTTCATTCTCTGGCAAGGCAGTGCGTGGGCTGATCAAACGTGGACTACACATGATTTTTCATTTCAGCACAGAAGCCTCTCTACATATTTATTATTTCACAGGGAACAGATTTCCACCCCTATTTGCAGAGAGTTTTGTTTTGGGCATCATAGGTGAACCATTCGAAGTTACACAGGATTAGAAACTAGAAGTTAAGTATCTTCTGTTTTTGCCCCCAACCTGAATATCAGAAAGTGTGATTTAACCTTCTTGCAGGGAATATTGCATGACCTAAATTGGAGAGTTGCTCAATGCTTTCTCTTAAGACCATCCATAGAATTATAGATCTGGAGAGGCCACAGGGGCCAAGCTGCTTTATCTCCTACAGCTACTAACCATTATATCGAGAAAAATGAAATGTGATCTGAGAAACAGGAAGAAAAGAATACCCCACCATATTGATTGGTTATACCACAAGTAAAAACATAAAAAAATGAGAAGAGCTCAACTGGATCAGACCAAAGGTCTATGAAGTCTAACATTCTGTTCACATACAGTAAACCAGAAGCCAATGGGAGGCCCAGAGATCAATACCATCTTCTATCTGTTATACAACAAAACAATCCTTGTCATATAATAATAATAATTTATTATATAATGTTGTAAGGAGCCCCGGTGGCAAAGTGTGTTAAAGCATTGAGCTGCTGAACTTGCAGACCAAAAGGTCCCAGGTTCAAACCCCGGGAGTGGCATGAGAGGCTGCTGTTAGCTCCAGCTCCTGCCAACCTAGCAGTTCAAAAACATGCCTATGTGAGTAGATCAATAGGTACCGCTCCGGTGGGAAGGTAACGGCGCTCCATGCAGTCATGCCGGCCACATGACCTTGGAGGTGTCTACGGACAACGCCGGCTCTTTGGCTTAGAAATGGAGATGAGCACCAACCCCCAGAGTCAGACATGACTGGACTTAACGTCAGGGGAAACCTTTACCTTTTACCTATATAATGTTGTTGTTGTTTATTTGTACAGTCGTTTCCAACTCTCCGTGACCTCATGGACCAGCCCACGCCAGAGCTTCCTGTTGGCTGTCACCACCCCCAGTTCCCTCAAGGTCAACCCAATCCCTTCAAGGATCCCATCCATCCATCTTGCGCTTGGTTGGCCTCTCTTCCTTTTTCCTTCCATTTTCTCCAGCATCATGATCTTTTCCAAGCTTTCCTATCTTCTCAATAAATCATTCATTAATGGATTAATGTGAAGGTAACTCATTTTAGTGGTTATGTATATTTGTGGTTTATTTTATGTCCCAGCGTGGAATGTTTGCCATATATATGTTGAGCTCCGCCCCGAGTCCCCTTCAGTATGAGAAGAGTGGAATATAAATATTTAAAATAAAATAAATAAATAAATTTTAAGGATTTTTCCTGGTCAGAATCCTGTTGATGACATATACAATTTGCTATTGTTTGTAATTTGAAATATTTGTCAGAGTAATTTACGCAGCGCAGCAGCAGTTGGATCGGGTCAGTGGAATGCAGAATGAAGAGACACCCAGAGACGTTAGTAAAACTATATACAAAGTTTTACTGACTTCAGTAATAATCAAGACAAACAGGCTTGCAGACAAAAGATGAACACAGGACTCTCACTCTATGCAGACAGCACTTCAACTCAGAACAGAACTGAACTGATGTAATCAGTAATGCACAAACACTTGTGTCTGGACACTCCCCAGTTCCAGCCACACATCAAGGTCATCACAGCTTCTCAGTAAATAATAACTCTTTACAGACTATAGTACACTCTGGATGATGCAATCAGTAGGCAATACAAACCAAGACACAAATTGCATTTAAACACTATCAATACACAAATCCCACATTAACAATATTTGCCTGCGTATGTACCTTTTCCATAAAGAAGATGGAGTTGTTCAACAATTCCATTTGCAATAAACACTTTTTATTTACTGCTAAGAAATATATGCAACCAACCTTGATCCATGGCTATTTAAAGGCAACCAGGCAGCATTGGCTATATTTCTGCAGCCAGATGTACAAGGAAGTAGGCATCCTGAGGCTGCAGTCCACATCCTTAAAGGGCAATAGGAATACTACTCTATGGATCTCCTCACATGTGCTGCAGCAGTGGCTGTGCATCAAAGTGGATCATGACAATTGCGATGGCACCTGCCAAAGGGAGTGTGATGCACACCTTGTATCATCCCGGCTTCCCCTCAACCTCACCACACTGGGGGAATTATCAGCCAGCTGGCTCAACCAGGGAATTTCAATGGAAAGATAAGATGCCTCCCGTCTTTCGCCGCTGGCTATTTTTCAGCAGCAGCAGGGTTTTTAAGCAGTTTCGCCATGGAGTTCTCTGGGATGTGATGGGAGCTGCCAGGCTCTGTGTCAAAACTGCTAAAAATCTGTCACCCATGTGAAGATATGATACTTGTGCTACAGTTGGTTACATTATTAGCATTGCTTTAGATAGAGCTACTGTACTGGCACCAGAATCCTTTCAGTCCCAGGTTTGTCTCTTCACTGGAATAGGCACAGGGAATTTATAAACTGAAGCTACCATAGAATTGAAAAACCAGGTTTCAAATACCCATCTGGCAACAAATACCCTTTGTGTAAAGTAACAATCTAGAAAAGGGTCTGAAAATTATCCCAACTACATGTGACCATTAAAGCATTTTAGAACATCTACCTTTCAGCCCATTGAACCGTATGTTGGGAGACTAATCCTTCACTAATGGCGGTATTAAGTTCCATATGAACATAGCCTATCTGCATACTACAGATTCAGAGTAGTACTATCACCATCATTTCTGTGCCAGGGTTCATGAGCATGCAGAGAGTGGAATTTCTTCCACATTAAAGGTAAAGGTTTTCAACTGACATTAAGTCCAGTCATGTCCAACTCTGGGGATTGGTGCTCATCTCCATTTCTAAGAGCCAGCGTTGTCCATAAACGTCTCCAAAGTTCATGTAGCTGGCATGACTGCATGGAGTGCCGCTACCTTCCCACTGGAGTGGTACCTATTGATCTACTCACACTTGCATGCTTTCGAACAGCTAGGTTGGCAGAAGCTGAGGCTAATAGCAGGAGCTCACTCTGCTCTCCAGATTTGAACCAGCAACCTTTTGGTCAGCAAGTTCAGCAGCTCAGCAGTTTAACCCACTGTGCCACTGGGGGCTCCTTCTTCCACATTATGCATGCTCAAATAAGCCACTAGAACCCTTCATAGAAATCAGACAAAAAAAACATTTTTGCAAAATTCTGAGAAGAAACAGTATGGAGCAGATATGTCATTTAAGGATGGTTTCCAATTTTTGGTATCCTGCTCTTTTGATTCTCTCATTCCTCTTCTTCAATTTACTTTTTGGTCCCCAGCTCCACTATGTGGGAAGTCAGAATTGCCTTGACAGTTCTGAAAGACAAATACTACTTACATAAAGTATGTGCACTTCTTCAGAGTTCTATTTATACATTGTCTCACCTAATTTTGTAAAAAGCAAAATCTCATTTCTAAATGACCAATGGAACAAAATAGAACTGAAATACTGGAATGGCGAGCAATGCTAAATGATTATGAAAAGTTGGCTGATCCCCATCCTGACACATGACTAACATTGCATGTACTATTCAGCAATCTATGTAATGCTTGAAACATTCTTGTGCCATTTATTGTTTTCTCCCTGTCTTTTCCCTTTTGTTCATTCTCTACTAAGAAGAAATATTAACTGACCACATAGGTTCCTCTATTTCCCTTACATTCTCTAGAGGTCAGTGGTTCTCACCCTGGGGTCCCCAGATGGTTTTGACATTCAACTGCCAGAAATCCTAACAGCTGGTAAACTGGCTGGGATTTCTGGGAGTTGTAGGCCAAAAACATCTGGGGACTCCAGGTTAAGAACCACTACTATAGGTGTGTCTATCTACATTGTGGAATGAATGTGACATCACTTTAACATGACTCTATACTATTGAATGCTGCTGTTAGCTCCAGCTCCTGCCAACCTAGCAGTTCGAAAACATGCCAATTTGAGTAGATCAATAGGTACCGCTCCGGTGGGAAGGTAATGGCGCTCCATGCAGTCATGCCAGCCACATGACCTTGGAGGTGTCTATGGACAATGCCGGCTCTTCGGCTTAGAAATGGAGATGAGCACCAACCCCCAGAGTCAGACATGACTGGACTTAATGTCAGGGGAAACCTTTACCTTTTTATACTATTGAATCCTGGAGTTTGTAATTTTCAAGGTATTTAGCCTTCTCTGCCAAAGAGTGCAGCAGTATTACTAAACGGCACCTCCCAGGATTCCATAGCATTTATTGTTAAAGTGGTGTTGAACTACATTCATTCCACAGTGTAGATATAGTCTAACATCTGAGCAAAGGAAGTAAGTCAGCAGGTAGCAGTTTTTCCAACTTTTAGAAATGAGAACTGTATTCTGACTGCCATGGACCTGAAGTATAGATGTTATCATATGCTAGCTACATTAAATTACATTTAGTGAATTCTCCCATTCATGAAACAGGTATAAGAGTACTAGACCCTTTGTCATTTCCAAGGATTCAGAAGTTTTTTTCCCTTAATAAAGCACAGGCATGAGAGCTAGCAATTTTCAGCTGAGAAGCATACCCTCCAGTGGCCCCAATTTGTAGAATACCCATTGCTTTTAAAATGTTTCTATTTCCCTCTCCTCCTACCACTTTTACCTTCTTTTCAGCTTATTTCTATGTCTGCAAACAGAGTTAAAAGGGCAATAGTCATTTGCCCCCAATTAACTCCGGAAAGGGAGAGGACCAGGGTAATTTTGTCCTTGCAAATAGCCTCAGGTAAAAGTTAATGCCCCGGTGGCGAAGTGTATTAAAGCGCTGAGCTGCTGAACTTGCAGACTGAAAGGTGCCAGGTTCAAACCCCGGCGGGAACGGCCGCTGTTACTCCAGCTTCTGCAGAACCTAGAAGTTCGAAAACATGCCAATGTGAGTAGAGCAATAGGTACCGCTCTGGCGGGAAGGTAACGGCGCTCCATGCAGTCATGCCAGCCACATGACCTTGGAGGTGTCTATGGACAACGCCGGCTCTTCGGCTTAGAAATGGAGATGAGCACCAACTCCCAGGGTCAGACATGACTGGACTTAACGTCAGGGGAAACCTTTACCTTTTTAAAAGCCTCTCCTAGCTTGTGTTTTTTCTCATTACTAACTTTTGCCACTTTGACCACATTCTGGTAATGGTTATGAAGAAGGATAGATACTTTTGGATTCCACTGACTCTGATGTGAAGACTTCATCTCTGTCTCTAGGAGGAAATTATATGTGTAAAGGTGTAGCATCTTCTTCTCCCCCCCTCCATTTCTCTTACTTTTTGTGTTGCTAAGCAACTTAGGTTCCTACTGAGCAAGTTCCACGGCATACTTTATCACCCAAAATGGGCCGAAATAGGCTAGGAACATCCTACATTTTTAATGGAAAGTACAAACATGTTCCATTACAACTAGGGCACAGTTTGGAGTCGGTATTCCCTGGTCCTAAGGTGAACAAAGTCTCCTAAACCATTCCCCAACATAATATAGGAATGCCAGTTCATGAATGGATGTATTCCATGGATGTGGGCACAAAATTTGGTACCAGAGGCACAAATAACATGAAAATAATAGGATAGGTCCCTACATCATGAAAAAGAAGAACTGGTCAGCTTATTTTGGCAAGCTTTCTATTCAAAACTGTCAGCGTGCCATAGGAAATAAAACAACCAGGTCACATTATGCCTTGCATAAGTAAACAAAAACATTTTAAATCTTCTAGAGAGCACCTGATGAATTATTCTAAAATGCTTCCAGGGATTATCTTTTCAGTCTCTGTTTTTCTTACAGTTTCTATTTTAGTTGCCAAACTAATTGATCGATGCTTTCTCAACATGCCAGGAGTGAGTTGTGAAGCCATTTATCTGCTGTCCCCTTTCCTTTCTGTTCATACATGCTCAGTAAGGGATTTTGGAGGCAGCAGTTGTTTTATCCTGTTGCTGACAGCAACAAATGACAGTAGGAACAACTAGAGTGAAATTACATACTTTCTTGCACATATTTTATTCCAGTGCTATTGAAGACACACTGCTGCAACCCAGCACTGGAGAGCTAAATTTTTATACCCTTCCTCACCAATTTACCAGCATGGGTAAAGATCTAGGCACAGAACAATGAGGAAAGAGATTACTGAGCAGGAATTAAAAGGCTTTGTAAAAAGAAGCTTTATTATCAGGGGCCCTATTAACTGAGGGATACCTGTACACTACAAGCTGAGAAATCAGTTGACAAAGGCTGCATCACACTGCAGAATAATAGCAGTTTGGCACCACGTTAATTGACATGGCTTAATACTTTGGAGGGGCTCCTGGTGGCACAGTGTGTTAAAGCGCTGAGCTGCTGAACTTGCGGACCAAAAGGTCCCAGGTTCAAGTCCCGGGAGCGGAATGAGCATCCGCTGTTAGCCCCAGCTCCTGCCAACCTAGCAGTTCGAAAACATGCAAATGTGAGTAGATCAATAGGTACCGCTCCGGCGGGAAGGTAACGGAGCTCCATGCAGTCATGGCAGCCACATGACCTTAGAGCCCCCAGTGATACAGTGGGTCAAACTACTGCACTGCCGAACTAGATGACTCAAAGGTCGGTTGTTCCAATCCAGGGAGTGGAGTAAGCTCCCGCTGTCAGCTCCAGCTTCTGCCAAATTAGCAGTCCAAAGACATGCAAATGTGAGTAGATCAATAGATACCACTCTGGCAGTCATGCTGGCCACATGACTTTGGAGATGTCTACGGACAATGCCAGCTCTTCAACTTAGAAATGGAGATGAGCACCAACCCCCAGAGTCGGTCACGACTGGACTTAACGTCAGGGGAAACCTTTACCTAATACTTTGGAATATGGGAATTTGAGTTTTGTGAAATGTTTACCCTTCTATCAGAGAGCTCTGATGCCACAAACTACAAATCTTATGATTTCATAAGATGGAGCCATGGCAGTTAAAGTGATTTCGAACTGCTAGAATTCTATAGTGTGGGTGATCTTAAAGTCTATCTCCAGAAAAGTCTACAAGAAAGACTAACAAAACCTGTCAAGATTTCTAGAAGCCACTTCAACTGATAAAATGAACTATTTGTTATTGTTCTTATATCAGAACAAGCCATCCCCAAAGCTACTTGGCACACCATCAAATGTCAGCTCTATCCGTTTAGCCATTTTCTAAGCATAAACTGCAATACTTTCCTCTCTCCATTTCTGGTTATAGTAGCAAAATGCAATTCGTCCATCTTATTACTAACATAAAGCCTCAACTGTGTCATTGTATTATTGTGTAATCATCCTTAGATGAGAGTTTGAAATCCAAACAAACACCTAAGAGTGGAATAGCAGCATAAAAAAATAACTTCCCTTCAGAACATGGCAACTTCAGAAACTGATATCTCCTTAGTACAGTGGTTCTCACTCTGTGGGTTCCCAGATGTTTTGGCCTTCAACTCCCTTCAACAGCTGGTAAACTGGGTAGGATTTCTGGGAGTTGTAGGCTAAAACATCTGGGGACCCTCTGTTTGAGAACCACTGCCTTAGTACAACAGGTAGAGCCCTCGGTGGCACAATGGGTTAAAACCTTGTGCTGGCAGGACTGCTGATTTGAAGGTTGAGTTGCTGACCTGAAGGTTGCTGGTTCGAATCCGGGGAGAGTGCAGAGGAGTTCTCTCTGTCAGTTCCAGCTCCCCATGTGAGGACATGACAGAAGCCTCCCACAAAGATGGTAAAACATCAAAACATCAGGGCACCCCCTAGGTAATGTCTTTGCAGACAGCCAATTCTCTCACACCAGAAGCAACTTGCAGTTTCTCAAGTCACTCCTGACATGGAAAAAAAAGTATAATAGGTGACACCAGAGTTTTGTATTTTGTCTGTATACTGCTGGACCATGATGTTGCCCAGGTGCATCAAGTACTGTATATACTCGAGTATAAGCCTAGTTTTTCAGCCCTTTTTTAGGGCTGAAAAAGCTCCCCTCGGCTTATACTTGAGTGAGGGTCCTGGCCAGCTTATACTTGAGTATGTAGGTATTCAGAGTGGGACAGTCTTATTATTATCTTAAATTACAGTTTTATATAAATATTCAAAAACATTTAACCTACTGATGCCTCAAATAATGCAATTTTATTAATAACTGTTTTTATTTTTCAAATTGACCCATAGCTGCTGCATTTCCCACCCTCGTCTTATACTTGAGTCAATAAGTTTTCCCAGTTTTTGTGGTAAAATTAGGTGCCTCGGCTTATATTCGGGTCGGCTTATACTCGAGTATATACGGTATGTGATATTTTGATAGCAATACTGCAGGCTGCACATACCTCTGCTTTCCATAACTATCCCATCCCTTGTTGAAGTTCTCTTGTTTATCCTCTGTATTTCAAGTTGCAGGTTTCCCACTGCTGCTTCCAACCATTATGTACCAGGTTCATAGAATCAGAAAACTGGAAGAGACCACAAGGACCTCTCAATTCTACCCAATTCTACCATGCAAAAATAAATGGGGCAGTCATCATAGATGATCATCCAGTCTGTGTTTAGATACAGTAGAGTTCCGGTTAACCGACTTCCGGTTAACCGACACTCTGTATTATCCGACGTCCCAGGCCCCTTGGAAGGCGCTCATGCACGTTGCTAGGTAGCTTGCTACCTACCTAGCAACGCGCACAGGCACCTCCCAAGAGGCAGGGCGGCAAGCAGAGAAGCGCCCGTGCGTGTTGCTAGATAGATAGCAAGCTACCTAGCAACGCGCACGGGCACTTCGCTAAGCCAAGTGCTCGCTGCTCTGCCCCTTGGGAGGCACCTGTGCACGTTGCTAGGTAGATAGCAAGCTACCTAGCAACACGCATGGGCGCTTCCCAAGGGGCGGAGCGGTGAGCACTCGGCTTAAGAAGCACCCCTGAGCGTTGTTAGGTAGCTTGTTATCTACCTAGCAACGCGCACGGGCGCCTCCCAAGAGGCAGGGCAGAAGCGCCCCTGCGCGTTGCTAGGTAGCTTGCTATCTACCCAGCAACGTGCACGGGGCACTTCCTTCAACCAGCTTGCTGGATAATAGGGCCTCCCTATTATCCGTCAGATCCAGTTATTCGACATTCAGAACTCTACTGTAACCGGAACTCTACTGTACCTCCAAAGTAGTTGAATTCACCAGCTTGTACTCAACCAGGGAAGCTTTAATTATTGTTGGATTTGTGCTTCCAGAAGACCCAGATGACATATCTAAGGGTCAGGGATTGTGAGAGCTAATGTTCAACAATTCCTGAAGCTTTCCTGGTTGAGAATCATTGTCTGGAGATGACCTTTCCCCATTAGCTACCATTTAGTCAAGTGGTTCTCAACCTGTGGGTCTCCAGGTGTTTTGACCTACAACTCCCAGAAATCCCAGCCAGTTTACCAGCTGTTAAGATTTCTGGAAGTTGAAGGCTAAAACATCTGAGGATCCACAGGTTGAGAATCACTGATCTAGATAGTTGGGAACATGCTTCTTACTCCCACCTAAACACCATGCTATATAGCTGGTAATAATGGGAACTATAATCAAATAAACTGAGAGACCACTGATGATTTGAGCAATGTTTCTAGAGATCAAATGCCAGTGCTAATGTTTTGATTATTTGGTCAAAGCTTCAATATTAGGTTAAACTCCAAAAAGATCTTTCCAGCATTCACTTTCCCATTGTCTCATAGATGTCACTGTACTTTTATCCTCTAAATCAGGGGTCCCCAAACTAAGGCCCGGGGGCCGGATGCGGCCCTTCGAGGTCATTTACCTGGCCCCTGCCCTCAGTTTTATAATATAATATATTGTATATACATATAATATTGATAATAATATTCTAATGTAATACAATATAACACTGATAATAATACCATATAATAATATTAATTATATATTCTATATTACATATAATATTACTAATAATATTACAGTATAGTGGTATAGTTCAATATAGTAATATATAATGCTAATATTGTGCTATGCTAATAATATAATATATTGCATGTACATATAATTTGTAAGCCACTCTGAGTCCCCTTTGGGGTGAGAAGGGTGTGATACAAATGTAGTAAATAAATGCAGTAAAAAATAAATAAATAAATTTTAGGTCTCACCCAAAGTCTGAAATGACTTGACGCCACACAACAACAACAACAACAACCCTAATTAACTTGACTATCTCATTGGCCAGAAGCAGGATCACACTTCCCATTGAAATCCTGATAAATGTATGTTGGTTAAAATTGTTTTTATTTTTAAATAGTGTATTGTTCTTTCGTTGTTGTTGTTGTTGTTGTTGTTTTTGCACTACAAATAAGACATATGCAGTGTGCATCGGAATTTGTTTGTATTTTTTTTTCAAGTGATAATCCAGCCCCTCAACAGTCTAAAGGATTGTGGACCGGCCCTCGGCTTAAAAAGTTTGAGAACCCCTGCTCTAAATGATTCTCTCCTTGCACCTCCCATTCTAGTTTGTTCAGCAACAATTGCTGGGAGGACATCTGCATGTTCTCCCCATTTTCCCTCATCTCATCTCAGCGAACCTACACAAATCTGCTACATGTGAGAAACCATTTGATCTGAAATAGCATAAAGAGATAGGAGATTTTAACAGAAACCCTTTCTGCTGCACCATATCACTACATTATATTATGGCCTATTAGATTGCAAGCAGCCCTCAGAAAGATTTTAATGTTATTTTTGGCAGGGTCAGATTTAAAAAGGAATAAAATATAAGAATTCCAGCTCATGACTGTGAGTTAGCCTAGGGTATCCTTTCATTCAATGTTTCTCATAATTCTTGAGAGGAAACATAGCCTGAAAGCCAACGGGGTGAGGGGAAACAGGGACAACCCAATAATTAAGGATATAAATCTAGTGATATTATTTTGTCTCTCTAGCCTTTGGGGACTAGGAAAATGTATTATACTTTTAAAACATTTACATAGTTACCTTCACAATATTTATCCTAAGGTGGTTTGAAGTACAAATTAAAGCAACAAACATGAGAGAGAAAATAAGTTCAAATCAAGAGGCAAATAACAGTGAAAATATCATTAAAGCTGCAAACTATGATATAATTTAGTATGCAGTGTTTAATGATGATAAATGCATTGATAACAACCTTGTAATTATAAGTCATGCTTATTAATGAATTTCTTCATTTGGTTTAACCTACTTTCATAGAATGCAAATACTTTACAATTTTTAGAAGTTACAGCTTATCAAGGTGTCTATAAACACCATATACAATTGTTTTTGTTGAAGAAATATACAGGCAAGATAATGAAAAGAACGAATTGGGACGATCTTCAAGACTATCTGGATAATTTGAGAAAATGAAGATTACGAGAGACAATTTTGCTAAATATTTTGTTCTTCTTAGCAAGAAAAAATATTATTGAATAATAAGAAAATATTATCCAAGAAGATGGAATGAAAGTCTTTTTTTTTGCTTTTTGTTTTTTTTTTATGTGTGGGTATATTTTTGTAGATTGTAGACTTTTACCTTTCTCTCTTTTCCCTACTTTTCTATACCTTGGTTGTTCTCACTCTTTCGATATAGTATAAAAAATGTAATAAAATTCTTTTAAAAAAAAACAAACACCATGTACAATTGCTAAAGTTAAGAACAGAAAAAATGTATTTTGCATATAATTCAAGCAACAAATTCCCCATTTCCTGATAATTAATGAATTATTTAATACAGGTAAAATATTGAAAAGACTCAGCAAGAAATTCTCTCTTAGTTGCAGAAGTAAGTCTATAGGATATAACTTCTCTTACAGTGGGTGTTGAGAATTTTCCCTTCCTGTTACAGTTTTTATAGTCCTCAACCAAGGAAGTCCTGCAACTCACTCATCAGGAATTCTGGGAGCAGATTTTTCTTTGACCTTGTAAGCTATTGCCATGATAATCAAAGATGAACAATCCCTAAACACTTTCTTGTTTAACCCTCAGTGATATAAACCAATACTTTCTTTGAGGTAGAGAATAGAGATATAATTCTTACTAAGTTTTTGCTTGTGGGTAACAACAAGTAATTTCAACAAATTTCTTCTTATTGCAATACAGTCTATGAAATCCATTTAATTTTTGTAGGTTATTCCAAATTCAAGAATTATTCTGTGAAAAATGCAAGCATGATAGTTTTAAATAGAAAATGGCATTTTCTGGTTGAAAAAAGATCAACATATAAATACAGTAGAGTCTCACTTATCCAACATAAACGGGCCGGCAGAACGTTGGATAAGCGAATATGTTGGATAATAAGGAGAGATTAAGGAAAAGCCTATTAAACATCAAATTAGGTTATAATTTTACAAATTAAGCACCAAAACTTCATGTTATACAACAAATTTTACAGGAAAAGTAGTTCAATACGCAGTAATGCTATGTAGTAATTACTGTATTTACGAATTTAGCACCAAAATATCACGATGTATTGAAAACATTGACTACAAAAATGCGTTGGATAATCCAGAACATTGGATAAGCGAGTGTTGGATAAGTGAGACTCTACTGTATTAAGTCCTGCACAGAAAATGCTAGTTTCGATGTATATAATCCATGTGCAATTTTATTTACTTATTACCCTATTTATACCTTGCCTTTCTCTACCCCGAAGGGGACTCAAGGTGGCTTACATATGGGAATTATTCAATGCCTTAAACATATGCAAAACATTAAGCTTAAAATAAATTGAATTAAAATTAATACATATTAAACATTTAAAACATTACATTCAATATTAAAATCACACCATCCAGAAATCGTAGTCAAGGCCATTCCATAGCCATTGCACATATTTCAAATCTATTATTGCAATGAGCTATTCTCTGAAAGCCTGATCCCAGAGCCAGGTTTTTCCTTTTCTTTTGAACACTAGGAGGGAGGGGGCTAATCTACTGTCACTAGGGGAGGAGTTTACAGCTGAGGGGCTACCACTGTGAAGGCCCTGTCTCTTGTCCCCTCCAGAAACGCTTGTGGGACCAAGAGCAGGGCCTCTCCAGATGGTCTTAATCTCCAAGGTGGTTCATAAGGGGAGATACGATTGGACAGGTAAGCTAGGCCGGAACTGTTTAGGGCTTTACAGGCTAAAGCTAGCACTTTGAATTGTTCTCGATAGCAGACTGGCAGTCAGTGGAGATGACATAACAGGGGAGTTGTGTGCTCCCTGTATGCCACTCCGGTGAGCAACCTGGCTGTCGACCGTTCAACCAATTGAAGCTTCTGAAAAGTCTTCAAAGGCAACCCCACATAAAGCGTGTTGCAGTAATCTATATGAGATGTAACAAGAGCGTTGACCACCGTAACCAAGTCTGACTTCCCAAGGTACGGGCGCAACTGTCACACAACTTTTAGTTGTGCTAATGCTCCCCTGACCACTGCCAAAACCTGGGGTTCCAGTCTCAGCGATGAGTCCAGGAGATCTCTCAAGCTGCGAACCTGCATTTTCAGGGGGAGTGTAACCCCATCCAATACAGGCTATAACCAGAGCCGGCCCTAGGTATTTTTCAAGTGTAGGCGTACAGAATTTTGGCACCCCCCCCTAAACCAATCACTGAAAAATAAAAGCGTTGGATAAGCAAAAATGTTGGATAATAAGGAAAAGCCTATTAAACATCAAATTACATTAAGATTTTACAAATTAAGCACCAAAACATCATGTTTTACAACAAATCAACAGAAAAAAAGCAGTCTCAACTTTGCCCCCGTATGTTTTGCGACCGCTTAATTCACTTCATTGTTGGACCGGCTCTGGCTATAAACCTATACCCAGTTTGGCCTTGTGACTGACCAGGAGGACCTCTGTCTTGTCTGGATTCAGTTTCAATTTGTTCATCCTCATCCAGTCTGACACAGCTGTCAATCACGAGTTCAGGACTTGAACAGCCTCCTTAGTAACAGGTGGAAGGGGTGACAGAGTTGGATATCATCTGCGTACAAATGACATCGTATTCCGAAATTCCGGATGATCTCTCCCAATGGCTTCAAATAGATGCTAAGCATCATGGGGGGGGGGGGCAATACTGAACCCTGCGGGACCTCATTTTCACATAAAACAAAACCCAAATTATATTATTTTTGCGCAGAAATTAATACTTCTGCATCCACACAGAAAATGCTGTTTCATAGGCAAAACAACTATGTGTACATTTTGTGCAGAATAAGTCGCAAACTATGAGGGATTCTGCTCATCAAGGTTAGTCAGCACTCAAAGTACATATTATTTCCAGCTCCTTTTGGAAAGCTCTCAGCCCCATAGGCAGTTTCCTTCTTTTCACCACTTCCCTGCATATTACAAACACTAGAAAGATACAAAGCCATTCTACACAAAAGCATGGTCTTGAATATGACATATTACAGTTACCAATAGATTGGAATCTCTGCTTTTGATATTATATAACCATGGTCTTGTAGAAAATGTTTAGCTCTAGTGATTGTTTAGCACATATTACTCATCTGAAGTACCTACTGTTTTCATAACAATGAGCACCTATTTGCTTCCATAATAAATATTCGAGGCAAAGAGCATGCAGTATTTATGCCTGCAGCAATAATTCCCACATATAGAGCATAAGAAAGAGGAAGAAATGAATGATTCTAAGTTACATCTTCAAACTTTGAAGACAGTGAGAAAATAATGAAAAATAACTGATGAAGAAAAACTGTACAAATTCCATAATTACAACAGAAAATGATTATATTTTAAATCTTGTCCCTGCCAAAGACACACATGGAAACAAAGACAAAGCATAAAAATTATTTTCAGCAGACTGCATTGAAATATATTTTCTGAATTAGACGTTAAGGTAGATTTGGGCACATACAGGAACACTGAGTCTCGAATATCTCCTATTTTACTGTTAGGTTCTGTGTAGCAGGAATGGGCTTTTTCCTGTTAAAGGTTGATTTCCCTTTCAGATGGTCCAAGCCACATGCTACCAGTGGGTTTGACTACAGCTAATGATGTGTAGAATTAATGACAAAATATATATATAGGATTCTACCTACATTGTGTTCTTCATTTGGAAAACAATTAAATGTTAACTATAGTGTTCATGAAGAAGACAAATCAGCAAAAATCTTTCATAACACTTGATTGTTATAATGTATTTCCTCTTCCCTACCATAACAAAAAGCTGTGAAGACAAAGAGTGATGTCATTCAAATAGGACCCCATGAATAGGATCAATTCAAGTGATTTTTATTTTGCTACCTATATGTCTTTTGTCTTGCTTCTTACCTATTATCCCAAATTACCCTGATCAAGTATTTACTATGCAGTCCCAAATAATTAAAACAGAACACAGCATAGATATAATCCTGCACAGACTCACATAAAAACCAACCATTTTGTTGTATGCCATAACAACAAAATGCCTAGTTTCCAATGGACCTCACAACCTCTGAGGATGCCTGCCATAGATGTGGGTGAAACGTCAGGAGCGAATGCTCTAGAACATGGCTATACAGCCCGAAAAAACTCAGAGCAATGCAGTGATTCTGACCATGAAAGCCTTTGACAACACAGAGTACATTAAATTTAGCCGAAGTGAATGCTTTCCTGTAATTTTGGAATATTTCATTACTTAGGTACTCTGCAGGAAGAAGCTGTGATGGCCATTTTAAATAATGGTTTATGTAGAAAACCATTATTTTAAATGGCCACCATAGCTCTGTTCTACCTCAAACACCAAGTTGTTCATGGCATAATTGTTTGTTGTCTGCCACTTAATAAAACTTTGATTTCTAACTCCCTTGTGTGCTTATTGCCTCCAAAATATTAAAGACCGGTGGCATCTTGGAAAAGCAGGTGTTTCTATTCTCCTTGAAGACACAACATCATAACATACTTCCACAATGAAAAAGTCTGGGTATATATTCCCAATAATTAGTTCTTTTCCATATTGATTCCTGCTTTTGCAACTATATTTGACAAAAGAAGGTATAGGAATAATAACAACATAGGCTAACATACATTTTGGTGCTTCAAATGTGAGACCTCTTTCTGGGCATATATTTGACCTGCTGATTCCAAAAATGGCACCAGTTTTCCTGATGTAACTTTTGAGAAGATATACTAACATATATTCCAGTCATCATCTGCTTGTTCATAGAAAATCATAATAACCATATCTAAGAAACTAGAGCCGATGGGGTCCATCTAATGCTATTTTTAAATCAGTGCCCCAGATAACCCCAAGGAAAAGGCCTAAAAACCAAGACAATCAGGAACATTTCGTTTTGTTGGGCTGTGTAATCAATCATTCACTTACAGGAACCTATTTACGAAATGCTCCAAGATATGTTGAAGGCCAGTGGAAGCCTGGGACAAATAACAAGATGGTGTTCTATTCTAGCAGTTAAATATTTTATCAACAATGATAATGTGACCAGTATTCTCCTCCACATCCTTGTAGTCCCAGCACTTTCCACCCCAGGTTTGTCTGAATATTCAACCTGTACATGGGAAACTTAAGCACTATTCTTGAGGGAGAATACAAAAAGAACCTATAGTTATATTTTAAAGTTTCAGAGATTCTGTAACTGGACATTCATCAACAAGGTCCTACAATCATAGAACAATTTGTTTTAGAGGGTAAGCAATCATGACGAAAAGCATCTTCCAGACAGTAAAGGAAAGTATTGTGTGAATCTTTGGGTTTTACAATAAGCCTTTATGTTTGTTTTAAACTTTAGATCATGTTAAGACTTCTAACGTTGGTTTATTGGGAAGATTAATTTCACTTATACCAATATTGCCATGAAAATTATGTTCTCATAACATAATTATGAGGGCCGGGCTGTGGCGCAGCTGGCTAGTAACCAGCTGCTATAAATCACTACTGACCAAGAGGTCATGAGTTCGAAGTTCGGGTCGGGTTAAGCCTCCGACCATTAATAGCCCTGGCTTGCTGTTGACCTATGCAGCCCCGAAAGACAGTTGCACCTGTCAATTAGGGAAATTTAGGGACGCTTTATGCGGGAGGCTAATTTACAACACCATAAAACCGCCAGCAAAACACCAGGAAAGGAATGCGGAAGTACAGCCACTACTGGACGGTGAAGCAACAGCTCCCCCTGTGGCCAGAATCGTGAAGCTGGAAAAATGTTAAAAATGCCTCTGAGTTTGTCTAATGTATGTTGTTTGTCTGTTGGCATTGAATGTTTGCCATATATGTGTTCATTGTAATCTGCCCTTCGGGGTGAGAAGGGTGGAATATAAATACTGTAAATAAGACAATCTGCATATAAACCATTCTAAGCTGGAAACTTACTTTTCCCCACCTTTTCTAGGGAGCAACCCCCGCTGAACTCAATACTTCTGTGAAGGCATGGTCATGATTGTAATGTGCAACACCTTCACATGGATCCATGTTCACAGGAACATATTTGTTTGGGATCATCATGCCATCCATAAACATGATCTATTCTTCACATCTGATGTTACGTTAAAGCTTTATTATGTAATTATGCAGAAATAATGTCCAGTGATGGTTTCCAAGATTTTAGTCCAAATCTTGATGGAATTATTCAGAACCGTGGAGGTAGATTTTCAATAGGGTTGTTGTATGTTTTCCGGGCTGTATGGCCATGTTCTAGAAGTACTCTCTCCTGATGTTTCGCCCACATCTATGGCAAACCTCAGAGGTTTCTGCCCCCAGGCATAAAGTAGCTAGTAGAAGTAGCCATTCAATGCAAATTAGGGTGATTAACTGCAACATTTACACTGGCCTCCAACTGACAAGAGTTCTTCCCTCACCCTGGACTTCCCACTGATATATATAAACTTTCCTTGCTTAGTTTCTCCATACCTCACAACCTCTGGGGATGCCTGCCATAGTTGTGGGCGAAACGTCAGGAGAGAATACTTCTAGAACATGGCCATACAGCCCAAAAACATACAACAACCCTCTGATCCCAGCCATGAAAGCCTTTGACAACACAGATTTTCAATACATTTTAAGTAGTTATTTTAAAGTTTAGACTAAAATTCAGAATGGATTCATTGTCACCCTGACATGCAAGTCACCAACAGCCACTGGAAAAAAAAAATTGAGCACAAGTAATAACACAATGGAAGATGGGAAAATTAAGTTTTCTGAAATATCTTGTGTCAACCTGCTACTAGCTCTAGGGAAATGACACTCTGAATGTGTAGCCATTTGTTTTTAAAAAATAATCCCAGAAGGGATTGAATTTCAGAACACTGTAAGAAGATCAGTGATGATTTTTGTCCGAAAGAACACATTAAACTTTTCAAAATTCCTCATGCTATCAAAGTTACTGTTTCAGGAAAAATGACTTCATAAATCTATAGCCATTAAATAAACACACTATATCCAACAGCAAGATGCTCTTTGGGAAGTGCTTTTTTAAGGAAAATCTAGAACATAGCAGAGTTTAGAAAAATACCATAATGCTGATCATTTTAGCTAAGGAATTATGAGAGTTGTCTTTCCAAAAGCTAATGTTTTGAGCCTCTGGATATACTGTTGGACTACAAGTTCCATCAGCCTTAGCTAGCACAGTCAATAATGACTGAAGAAAAGTATAAACTAACATTTGGCGAAGGGGCATACATTTCTAATCCCTGGTTCAGCCTCTTCAGTATATCCTCAAAGGTTGCTTCCTACCAATTGTAGCCAACTCCCCTTATTGCCTGATAAACCCAGTAATCCAGAAGATGTTGACCTGTAGCAGATAAACAAGCAACTACGTCTGTAGGGATTCACAGTATGATGGGAATAATTTGACCCAGGAATAATTGGGATGCTTGAAAATTCTGCTATGAACTGAAGTGATTTCATATCATCAAACATTTCATAAGGGGAAACTGGGATACACATGGACAAGTTACATACCACTTTTTCACTTTTAATTCAAATTTCACAAATGGAAATAAGCTGAGGACAAAGAAGACAAGTTGGAAGAGAGAATCTTGGGTAGAGGATTACTCAGAAGTCTCCTTGCCAAACCGGTAAAGTATTGGAGTCTTTGATTAAAATATGAATAGGTATCTATTTCTGAAATATCCCAGAGCTGTTCTTGTGTTCAAGAACAGCTCAGGAAGGTTTAAAAATATGGAAAGTAAAAGTTCTACACAGATTTTCTCCAAAGTCACAGATGCAGAAATGGGATGGATTGGAGTTCTCAGGCTTCATGTGTAGAATTTGGAAAGTTATTTTTTATGTACTACAGATATCCAAATCCCTCAGCCAACATGGCCAATATGATCATGTGAACGTGACAGGATCAGATATACAACCTCTTTCATCACATTTAGAATATGTTTCTTATTCTGTTTGTTAAAATAATGTCTTCAGGAAAAACAGAGACAAAAGTTGAACTCTCTATATGGGTATATGTGATCTTTTAAAGATGTGAGCCATTCAAATATCATGTGATTTAAAGTATCATGTACAAGTGTTGAAATTTGAGTTTAAAAATTGATCCAAAAGACCTGGGTC
This sequence comes from Anolis carolinensis, assembly GCF_035594765.1. Classification (NCBI taxonomy): domain Eukaryota; kingdom Metazoa; phylum Chordata; class Lepidosauria; order Squamata; family Anolidae; genus Anolis; species Anolis carolinensis. The sequence continues at coordinate 221,864,872 of NC_085841.1, forward strand.
AATTTTCCTATGACTCAGTGTAGGTCCTGTATCTCAACACTTATCAAACTATCTGAGTAGAGTGGCAAAACGTGAGAGCTTAATCCATCCTGGGAGAACCTAAAAGAAGCACCAAAAACGTCTACTTTTTCCAATACAGGGCCACCTTCAACTTATCAAGGGATAATATCAAAATCCACAATTTTGTTGCCAAAGCCTGCCCTTGTGATGTCTCAGAGACCCCCGAGCCATGACCCCGCAGCCATTATAGATCAAACTGAAGAGGATATGGGTTTTTTTCCCAACTCAGCAAGATTCTGTTCCATTCCAGATGTCCCCTGTTGACAGTTTGGGTCCAAAGCTAATTACGGAAGCCCTTGAATCAGAGCCTGACTCCCCAGACAGTGTTGTGTCTGATAGGAAGTTGTTTCTCAAAAAACACCGCTCTGAGAAGGAGATTCGGAGATGAAGTGCGAGATTAGCGGAGAGAAAGGATTGTAATTAAACCGGTTCTCTGGGGAAGTTTCAGGGAGGTTTACATCTGGCAAGTTGTTGTCATCAGTCCGTTTCCCTTGGGAAAATGTGGACTCAGACACCTGGTTCGGGGAGGTTTTTGAAGTCCCATAAAAGTTCTGGGCACAGACTAACCGTCGCGGTGTCAACGTGACAGATGGAAGGTTAACATCGACTCTTGTTCCTGTGTACCTCAGCGGCCTGACGGCGCGTTACTCTCGAGTAGACCGGGTGTTGTGTCCCGTTCTCCCTGCCAAGACTGGACTGCATTTCAGTTCCACCACGACCAACTTTGCCTTGCCTTGCTTCCTTGCCTTGCCTTGTTTCCCTGCCTTGGACATTGAACTTGGAACTCTCTTGGGAGACCTTGCTTTATTCCCCACTCAAACTGCCTGGAAGTTTGAGTGTTTCGGTTTGGATTTAAAGACTTGATCTCTAGTACTGGACATTAAACTTTATATTGCTGGACTGAATTTGACCTTTCCTAAAAGGACTATTGCTGGACTTTATATTCTGCTTATTTTTGTGTGAATCCTTTATTGCTTTAATAAAGATATTAGATTGTTTATTGGCCTCCGTGTTGGTTTCCAGTGCTCACGCAGCTTAAAGGTGTTACAGCCCTTATTACACACAAGTATATATGGTAGTTCTACAGGTAGCAGGCAAGATCTCTCACATCCTGAGGGTATCTCAAGTCTTTTTTAGGCTTTCCTGGGCAAGCACAAAAGCTTACTTATCAAACAATGATATGACATCTTTACTTCTTCCATGGTATTGCTAGCTATTGTGTTCCAACAATAATTCTGGAATCTGCCAGATCTACCATGCACTAGTAATTATGCTTTGTTGTGTTTTTTTTTTCCTTACAAGGTCTCTGCTCCCAGAGCCTCTCTTAAGAATCCAGTACAATCACTTTGAGATAAAAATATTTTTTACTGTTGAATTATAACTATAGGTAATAAATCTTGAATTTACCTTCATATTTTCAGCCTACCAAAACACCATAGCATTGATTATTAAAAAGTAACATTATTTATATATTTTAGAGTTTGATCAGCAAATGAAAAAAATTAACTTATTCAATAAAAGACAATCATGTCAGTTGTTTCTAAAGCCAATCTAGATCAAAATGAATTCAGGAATGTTTTGTCTTTACTATATGTTCATCTAGAGCAGTGGTTCTCAACCTGGGATCCCCAGATGTTTTTGACCTACAACTCCCAGAAATCCCAGCCAGTTTACCAGCTGTTAGGATTTCTGGGAGTTGAAAGCCAAAAACATGTGGGGCCCCCAGGTTGAGAACCACTGCTCTAGATGAACATATAGTAAAGACAAAAAACTCCTGAATTTATTTTGATTTATCAAGGGTTGCTTCCTCGACAGAAATGAATCTGTAATGGAATTTTTGAAATGATTTTCTGTAACTACAGAAAGGAAAATATCTGGATTTTTATTACAGCTTCAACATATATGTAGTTTCCCAACATGAGAGAAGTTTTAAAATTGCAAATTATTTTTTCAGGGCAATTTATGGTATTGATGACATGTTCCTACTAAAACAGCATTTTCCCATCAGCTCATAGGAAACACTATTTACCAGTTGGAATGCTTTAGACAAGCTCTACCATAATCACACTGGGAGCTAAGCTAATGTACAAGAAACATTATGCATGTTTACTCAGATATACGTCCCACAGTATCCAATGGTTCATGAACCCTTCTGGGTGTGTTTGGATTAAAGGTTTGATCAATTATTATCCATTAGGATTGGGGAAAGATGATATTTTGTACTACCATATCTCAGGCAACTGAATCTTTCAAAACATACTTTTTGACATGGAGACAAGACTGTGAAAAATAATTGCATGGTTAGTCTGTCAGAAGTCTTCTATTTTCTGTGAGATTGAGCAGGTGAAATAGCCTGCATGCTGTTGATGTTGTTATTGCTTTTCTGCTTTCCTTAAAAAAAAATAGATTCTATTTTTGTAATGTAATGAATGATGCCATTTAGCCATCTATGGAAATGCCATAGACTGGATACTACAAGGAAATATATAAAGGTAGAAGCCACAGAAAGAAGGTAAAACAACAAAAGCAACAATAATAACCAAAACAAAAAAAAGCCCCTAAACCCCAGAATGAAACTCAAGTATCTAAAGTATCTTAAAGCCTAATAACTGTATTAGTATTAATCAATTTCATGGGCTAGATTCAATTGATAAAACATCTCCTGGTCAATTAACTTATACCTTAATACAGTGAGATCCACCAATTCATTTTTGTTGGCCTTTGTCCTTCTTACTGGAAAAATATTTTAATTTAACATTGGGGGGGGGGGGAAATCATTTACTCTTCTTACTGGTTTTTAAGTTTTTAAGAATTTGTTTTCTTTCTAGAATGTCTCTGACCCTCACATTCCTATACTAAAGTTTGATTGGCCCTCGGGTAACTAAAGGTTGGACCACACTGCCTTAATAGATGTGTAAGTTTTTGAAGATGTTAGAAGATTCTTTGTAGTTATTGGGCGCATGAATTACTTCTAACACCAATTAGTTTCTGTTATGCTTAACTCACATCCATTAATTAAAATAAGTGATGCTAAATTTAGATGAAACGTATATTGTTCGTTTGTTATTGCTACTCTTCCTCCTGAAGACTTCAAATGCTAACTGAAATAACATTTATAGTTCTCTCACCAGAATAGTGTATCTATTTGGAATTTGGTTGAAGATTTGCTATATTAAAAGCTGGCTTGGTAAAAGTATGACCTCCACAGTTGCCAGGAGGCTGCATTTACTATTTACATCGAGCATGAAAGTAACAGAAACTGGTTCCTGGCATAATACAGTAGAGTCTCACTTATCCAACATAAACGGGCCTGCAGAACGTTGGATAAGCGAATATGTTGGATAATAAGGAGAGATTAAGGAAAAGCCTATTAAACATCAAATTAGGTTATGATTTTACAAATTAAGCACCAAAACATCATGTTATACAACAAATTTGACAGAAAAAGTAGTTCAAGACACAGTAATGCTATGTAGTAATTACTGTATTTATGAATTTAGCACCAAAATATCACGATGTATTGAAAACATTGACTACAAAAATGCGTTGGATAATCCAGAACGTTGGATAAGTGAGTGTTGGATAAGTGAGACTCTACTGTATCTCATTATGCAATTATATACAAATAGAGGTATTCCAAAATCTGAGGACATTCAAAATCTAAAGCATTTTTGGGAAGGGATACTCAATTTGTAAAAGCATTCAGGATATGTAAGCATCTTTCTAGCTAATTCTTCTTCAAGGGAATAAGATTCTCTTTTAGGGCCTCTAATCATGATAGTCCACTGACTCATCGACTGCCTGGGATGAAAATGTATCAAACTACAATTGAGATTTATTACACACAATAAAATAATCTTCTCATAAGATAATGATCTCCTGCTGCTTCAAAATGCCTCAACATTTATGGAGAATAAATGATCCTGTACAACCGAATGAAGTTACTGCTGTACTAAATTAATCTCATAAATTCAACCATGATCTGAAATGAGTACACTGTATACACAAGGAATGGTAGTTAGTTATCCTATCAACTTGCAGATAAACATCTTTTAATGGGATTTTACGTACTGATCAACATATGCACAATCCTAAACAAATTCTCACTTTGTGTTGGGCCCGGGCTGTGGCGCAGGCTGGAGAGCAGCTGCAATGAATCACTGCAATGAATCACTCTGACCAGGAGGTCATGAGTTTGAGGCCCGCTCGGAGCCTATGTTTGTCTTGTCTTTGTTCTATGTTAAAAGGCATTGAATGTTTGCCTATATGTGTAGTGTGATCCGCCCTGAGTCCCCTTCGGGGTGAGATGGGCGGAATATAAATGCTGTAAATAAATAAATTATAAATAAATTGCAACCAGTCTAAAGAAATTCCACAGTTATGCACTTAGGACACAGTCTGGTACATACTGAGGTGTGTTTAAACTTATTATTTCTGTTTGATTGCCATAATTATTTCTGTGTTTGCCTTTGGGCAATATGAGGAATATGAGAATGCTTTTGTACTGTTTGTAACACTCTAACAGTTTTGTTTTTACCTGGCTCTGAAGATTGTGTATTGCAAAGCATAGAAAACACTATTTCTCTGTTGGGCGTGTTAGTATTGCTCCCCCATTTGATTTTTTTTTTCAAATCTTAAATTCTTTTCACTCAGAATGTAAATTAATTTATGATGTTTTCTTCTATATTTTGTACAAAAATTGAAGAAAATGTCCTCTCAACTGCACTGAACAAATTCAAACGACTAAGTTAGGAGTGTAAATTCTGCAGCCCTCTATATTGCTGGAAGATAACTCCCAGCATACTTCGTCATTGCCTATGCTAGCTATAGCTCATGGCACAGCTGTTGAGAACATGAGGCAAAATTGTTCCTGCAACTGCTGTCTAAAGAGGACTTGATTGCTCCTATCTTCCCATTGCAACCTGTCTTTTGACCAGAGCCAGCCCTAGGTATTTTTCAAGTGTAGGCGAACAGAATTTTGGCGCCCCTCCCCCAAACCAATCACTGAAAAATAAAAGCGTTGGATAAGCAAAAATGTTTGATAATAAGGAGGGATTAAGGAAAAGCCTATTAAACATCAAATTACATTAAGATTTTACAAATTAAGCACTAAAACATCATGTTTTACAACAAATCAACAGAAAAAGCAGTTCAATACCTTGCGGAGGCAGGCCACAGGAGACAGGAGTTGCCTCGATGGCGCCCTCAACAAGATGCCTAGTTGGCCTGGTGGTTGAACCGCCTCTGCTTTTGACCATTGCTCCTCTGGTGCTGGAGGCTTTCACATCCTAGTTGAGGGGATGGGATGAGTGTTGACATGTTACAGTAGTCTTCTGGAAACAAATGAAAATCAGTGAAAACCAATTAATGTCACATCCCAGAAAGGAGACCCAAAATTGCATCATGATTTACCCATATGCTTTTATCTTGTTATCTTACTGCAATTTTTATTTTACAGGAAAATATGTGTGTGTTGGCGGAACATCTCCAGAGATTACTACAATTGAATAAAATGATCCAAGATTGTCTGATTGAAGTGTTCATTTTATCATCAATCATAAGCATCATCCTGGAACCACAAGATAACGTTAACGTATGTTCTTTAAAATAGTAGTGATTTTGTTAGAAAAGGCTAGCACTCTTGAATGTTCAAGGGAATATGTCTATGACTGATTGGTGTGAAGTATCGCCAACTACTAGTTTAATGCCTACCTTAGTTTTGTCTCCTGCATTGTTATACACAGAAAGGATCTCTTCCACAAAAATGTGTCATTTTTGATATAAATTAGTATAAATAATAATAATAATAATAATAATAATAATAATAATAATAATAATAATAATAATAATAATGGCTCACGAATGGGACCCTGAAGAAGGAGACAGAAGGCCTGATCCTTGCAGCCCAGGAGCAAGCCATCAGAACAAATGCAATTAAGGCCAAGATCGAAAAATCAGCTGATGACCCAAAATGCAGACTGTGCAAGGAAACCGACGAAACCATTGATCATATCCTCAGCTGCTGTAAGAAAATCGCACAGACAGACTACAAACAGAGGCACAACTATGTGGCCCAAATGATTCATTGGAACTTATGCCTCAAGTACCACTTCCCAGCAGTAAAGAACTGGTGGGATCACAAACCTGTAAAGGTCGTGGAAAATGAACACGCAAAAATACTGTGGGACTTCCGAATCCAGACTGACAAAGTTCTGGAACACAACACACCACACATCACAGTTGTGGAAAAGAAAAAGGTTTGGATCATTGATGTCGCCATCCCAGGTGACAGTCGCATTGACGAAAAACAACAGGAAAAACTCAGCTGCTATCAGGACCTCAAGATTGAACTTCAAAGACTCTGGCAGAAACCAGTGCAGGTGGTCCCGGTGGTGATGGGAACACTGGGTGCCATGCCAAAAGATCTCAGCAGGCATTTGGAAACAATAGACATTGACAAAATTACGATCTGCCAACTGCAAAAGGCCACCCTACTGGGATCAGCAAGCATCATCCGAAAATACATCACACAGTCCCAAATGCTTGGGAAGTGTTCGACTTGTGGTTTTGTGATACGAAATCCAGCATATCTATCTTGTTTGCTATGTCATAATAAAATAATAATAGTAATGATAATAAGTTTATTTGTATCCCACCACCATCTCCCCCGGAGGGGACTCGGGGCAGCTCACAGAAATATCAAATGCAAAACAATAACAATATACAATACATCAATAAACAATAACATGCACCAATTGTAATATTTGCACAGTAACCAAAAAGAATAAAAACACACTTATTAAAAACATAGAATTTAAAAACAGTGAGGTTGTAATAGTAGATTAGCAAAGTGCACATCTTAGGTTGTAAACTCAAAACATAGATAAAGTGCTACAGATTCATTCGAGGTCAATTTGGGATGAGAGGAGCCCTGAGGTAATGTCAAGTAACCAGGAGAAGTGTGATACAATAATACAGAACTCTAATACAAAACTTGGGTGGTTGAATGCTTAGTGTGGAAGTAAAATAAGGACCCCAAAAGCAAGGTATTGAAATCTGCATGTGCACCAACCATTTGTGCCTGGCCTCATGCCCCTGGTGGACCTTGTACCAGTACTGTGTTGACTTTAGTCCACCCATGGAGCTATGGTGTCTCTGCCCTGCTGTTCCAGCACAAGGACCTCCTCAGGAAGACCATGCCTTCATTGGGACCACCTTGTTTCTACCCAAGAGAGTGAGGAACAATGTCACTGAAGTCTACAGCCAGACCCGGCAGGGAGACACGGTGAAGGTTACCATCACGTTAACCAATGAGTTGCCATCTACCTCTCCAACCTGCCTGCAACTGTACAACATTATTTTCTGAAGAGTATTGAAAATAATTAACTTGAAGCAGATTGAAGGGAATTACTACCACTCGTATGGGTTTTTCTTTGCCCCACTGTATCCAATTTTATTGATGGAGCCCTATTATTAGGTTTTAACTTGGGTTATATGTTTAATGATTATCGGTTTTAAGTATTCTTGGATAGGTGTATAATGTTTTAATTGTCGTATGTGTAAAATTGACTGTATATTTCCTGGTATGCTGGAAAGCGCTCAGAGTGCCTTAAGGAGATAAATAAAGTATTATTATTATTATATTGTATGACACAGCAAACAAGACAGATATGCTGGATTTCGTTTCACAAAATCACAAGTCAAACACTTCCCAAGTGTCTAGGACTGTGTGATGTATTTTCGGATCATGCGCGCAGATCCCAGTAGGGTGGCCTTTTGCAGTTGGCAGATTGTAATTTTGTCAATGTCTATTGTTTCCAAATGCCGTTGTTGTTGTTGTTGTTATTATTATTATTATTATTGTTGTTGTTGTTGTTGTTGTTATTATTATTATTTACACTTGCTTGTTAATGGGAGAGGGCTGGTAACCCAGTCAAAAGCTGAACCATCTTCCTCTTCCTGTTCCAACTACTAGCTCTTAAAGTGGGATTGAACAGTCATAACAGGAAACATTACTATGTTGCACAAATATTGCTAAGTTACACATTTAGGATCCCAGTGAATGTCTTTCCCAGTGAATCATGTTTTCTGATATGTTCAAAGTACAATAGCCTCAGTTTAATCATCTTTGATTCTAAGGAAGTTTCAGGTTGTAATCACAATAATGTTGTAATAATGAGAAGGAGCCAATGATGTTGGGAAAGCAGGAGGAAAGAGCACAGGCTAATTAGATATTTAAAATCATTATCTCCTAGAATCTTAATTCAACTCTTACATTACTACACTCTGTTGGCTGTCTTTCCCAGACTCTAGAATTTCAAAAAAGAGTCAGCAGGGGACCCCATAAATTACATGAAACATTCTTCTGGTAGATGTATGGACAGGTAAGCTCTATGGGATAAAAGCTTTGTGGCAATATGTCTGCCAGGGAACATAACAAATTTTCATAACAAAGCCAGTGGCAAAGCTCTGGCGCTATCACATATGGATTGGCTGATTAACAGAGAAGCTTCACTTTCTTGAATACATCTAATGATGACAACAATTTTTGGCTTTTTCTTTGGTAGGAATTAGACTGTAGGTAGCATTGCTAAATCTCACATTCCATTTTCTTGAACTTTACTCTTTTATCTTCTGTGCAGTCACTTTTGCATTTCTAAAGCTGTAAGTTTTCCTTGCCACATTTCTAGACACTTAACATGATGCACAATCTAGGACACAATGTCAGGGACTTCATGAATGGTGTCAACATGTGGATGATAAAAAGCAGTTGGTCTCTCTCTCTCTCTGCAACTGGCAAAGTAACACAAAGATCTTAAAGAATTGATTGACAAAGAGATGTCCACATAAAGGGTTCACTGTAGCTCACTCAAATGATTGAATGCCAAATTTAATAAAGATTGAAGCTCAGTTTCAGTAAAGTGTCTCTACTTCATTTAATAAAAGTCAGTTTATTGAAACCAACCTTCAGTTACCAAGGATGTCACAGTAGCCAAAATTTTGAGTGAGATAAGGAGATTTTTTAAAATTGTTTTTAACAGTTTAAACAAATTTGTCTTAATTATTTTATTAAAAAGTAAGTGTGATGAGGTCCTTAATATATATATTTAGAAAAAAATACATTAACCACCCTTCTGACAACCTGTAACAATACAGGTTGGGGGTCTCTTATCTGGAATCTCTTATCCAGTTCACAATTTCGAATTTCAAAATTGTCCATAGTTAAACTGCATTATATGAGTCTACAGCGACCATATAATGCAGTTACAAACTGAATTATATGGCAGAGCAGATGGGGCCTTAGAGGAAAGACAAGATATGTACATACGTAAATGTTCTGAATGAGTCACATAAAATCCACTTAATAGTGTCACAGCAAGAACAGTGAACATGTTCAAATACCTAATGTTTGTTTGGGAATATACACAAACATTTTGTGGGCGTGATACGTCATGATATTTGAAAACTTGAAAAGTTGTTTTCAGGTTTGGGAAGTTAACTAATAGAAAGGAGCTGACACTTAAAATTGTTTAAACAAAGTAATAAGCCATCACTAATAAGTAGAATGGAAAACATGCCTCTATGTAGTCCATTGATATGGAAAAGAACATGAGTGCACTGAAATGTGAAAAGGTGTATAAATTAGAACTATGGGGAGAGGGAGGGGTTGAATTGTGCTGAAGTTATTTACATCTTTAAAATAACAGAACTGGCCATGCATAATGTGATTGTTGCTTTTCTTCTTTATTTCAGGTCACTGAAAGGCAACTATGTTTAACACAAACTTTTACTTTAGAAAAGGTAAATTTTGCAGATGTGGATTCCTATTTTGTCTTACTTTGTTAACTCCTACTCTTGATCTTCTTGAAGATAAATTTAGAGGGATTTACATGTGAAGAAGAGGTTCTGGGCAGTCCATCCTACTTCAGCCCACACATGCTGCATTTAATGTCTGTATAGACCAGGGGTCCCCAAACTTTTTAAACAGGGGGCCAGTTCACAATCCTTCGGACCGTTGGAGGGCCGGACTATAGTTGGCCAGCGAGCAATAATAATAAATAATAATAACAATAATAATAATAACAGCAGTAATAATAAAAAAGAGGGTTGGAAGAGACCCTTTGGGCCATTGAGTCCAATTCCCTTCTGCCTTTGTGTACCGAAAGCACAAGCAAAGCACCGCTGACAGATGGTCACCCAGCCTCAATGTTAATAATAATAATAATAATAATAATAATAATAATAATAATAAAAAGGGTTGGAAGAGACCTCTTGGGCCATTGAGTCCAACCCCCTTCTGCCTCTGTGCACCAAAAGCATAAGCAAAGCACCCCTGACAGATGGCTACCCAGCCTTAATGTTAATAATAATAATAATAATAATAATAATAATAATAATAATAATAATAATAATAATCCCCCCGTAGGTGCCACCTTGCCGTGCTGGTGGTGGGGGGGGCTTAACTACTCCAATGATGACTGAGAGCTGTCATCATTGTCCTAGACACTTGGGGAGTGTTCGACTTGTGATTTTCTGAAATGAAATCCAGCATATCTATCTTGTTTGCTGTGTCATATAATAAGGGTTGTAAGAGAAGAAGAGACCCCTTGGGTCATTTAGCCCCACCCCCTTATGCCCTTGTGCTGTGGGGGCCGGATAAATGGCTTCAATGGGCCACATCCGACCCCCGGGCCTTAGTTTGGGGACCCCTGGTATAGACCAAAGCTCATAAAAATTGTTTTCCAGCCACCAGCCCTGTGTATATGAGCCTTAAGTCTTGGTTTCCAAGATTCTCTTCATTTTAGGCCAGTTGTTTTGCTTTAATCTTCTGCTCCATTTACTCTTGCCTCATCTGCCACTCAACCATCCATGCTTCCCTTTCATTTTTGCACAGGCAAATCTTCCTTCCCAATTTTTGCCTCCACCCAAAAAGGACTCAGACTTTGATTTCCTCCACCTCCCTCCACCTTGTTTTGTGAGCCCACTGCACTTTGCACTGCTCATTACTTTCCTGTACACCATGGAGTAAACGAAATCTGATAGGGATGACAGTGGAAGAAGATTGTGAAGGAAGGAATAATGTAGAAACTGAAAACATCAGCAGCCCCATATTATTCCTATGAAATTTCTGCCAAAATTACATGGAAAAGTGTTTTACATTTTGACTCACTTCCCCCCTGAAAGGAAGACACTGACATAATGAAATGTAATGTAGTGGTTTTAATCCTAGGTAGAAGATAAGCAACTCATTCCTGTCCATAAGAATTGTTGGATCAGAGACTTTATTTAGAATCCAAAACACACAGATATGTTAATCATCTTAAAAGAATTTTACACAAGCTGGGTAACTACAGACATTTTGTGCACTTATTCTTTGATATTTATTATTATTATTCAATTATGTATAGAGGATCTCATGACTCCTATCCTAGTATTACCTTGCCAAGATGATGATGATGATGATGATGATGATGATGATGATGATGATGATGATTATGACACAGCAAACAAGGTAGATATGCTGGATTTCATATCACAAAATCACAAGTTGAACACTTCCCAAGTGTTGTTGTTATTATTATAATTATTATTATTATTATTATTATTATATTATTATTATTATTATTATTATTATTATTACAGTAGTAGATTTGTAGTAATAACAACTGTCTCATTTTTAATTTCACTCCCTAATGTGCTTTTCTAGCTATTGCTGCTGCTTCGCTATAAACCAACTCCCCACACACCACCTGCCACTGGGATAACTGGTAGGGTGTTCCAAGTGATTTAGTCATGACATTTGGAAAACATTAGACATCACAACCGTCTATTAGAAATAACTTTTGAAGGGCATGTGCTTGCATGTGATCATCCTAAATTTAACTGAGTTGTTTTTCCCAATGATTTTTCTATCAGTTTAATTGGCAAAATCCAACCATGCATTTTAAAGCATTCAGCAATGAAAGGCATGGCATATCGTTTGAAGCACATATTATTGATAGCATTTTCTCAGCCCCCAAGATCTTGATGAAATTTCCAGGATCCTACTTTTTATAAAGAGTCTCATATTGGTGATATTAAAGTTTCAGTATGGAGTGGCTTTTTGTTGTAAACTGATTGTTGAAATTACAGGTAAATCCATATCAAGGCTAACAGGACTTGCATGACCTTACCTGTAAACAAGAGAGCAGAAGAAAAATAACTATATGTCAAACAGTAGTGACACCCTGGATTTCATGACTTAGGACCTCATCCCATGAGTTGCTGAATGTTTGGGGGATGGGGGATCATCTTCTTACCATAGCGTATCATCCCATTGTGTTTCATGTGAATTCGGATAATATTTTCAACCCCATCACACACTGTTATTTTTTACCATTTCTACTGAAATCATCCACATTCTGAGCTATCACACGAGAGAATACAGTCCCCGCCCATTCCACATTTTTTCCTCTTTTTTTTTAAAAAAAGGGAAACTTTGAAGGAAAGTTAAAAGTACACAAAAGTATTAACAACCTGGCTAAACTGTAATTTGGAAAGCCAAGATTTCAAGAAAGTGCATCTTCTACCATTTCAGTGCTAATCAGGATCTCAGAAGATGTTTTTCTCCTGGCTCCAGTCTCCACACGCCCTATTTCTCCACACTTTTAAAACAGTTCACAGAAAAAGTACCACAGACAACAGGTAGAAGTCATTTTGCATCATATGATGGATTCCATAGAGCTCTTTGAACTGATTTTAAAGTATGTAGAAACAGAGGTGGGGGATGGGTGGATGGGACTTGTGTCTAATGAAGTCCTTATTAAAGATGGAAATATAGAGATGTATATAGCATGTGTGGCTGTATAGTTAGGTAATCTGATGAAAAATGAGCTCAAAAGAAATTTTCACCCATTCCATGTTACATCATCTCTATCCCCTATTATTTTCTCTGCAGAAAATGCTGTTTCTTGTAGATAAAATAGGGGATTTTTAGAGAACATTTGTGTTTTCCCCCATAGAAAATACTTTTTCCTGTTTTTTTTAAAAAACCCACAAACATGTGCTAATTTTGCACAGAATAACCCTTATCAATCAAGAATTCCTCTCAACAGAATTTCCCAACAATTTAGAAACACGTTTTTCAACTACAGTAGAGTCTCACTTATCCAACATAAACGGGCCGGCAGAACGTTGGATAAGCAAATATGTTGGATAATAAGGAGGGATTAAGGACAAGCCTATTAAACATCAAATTAGGTTATGATTTTACAAATTAAGCACCAAAACATCATGCTTTACAAAAAATTTGATAGAAAAAGTAGTTCAATACGAAATAATGCTATGTAGTAATTACTGTATTTACGAATTTAGCACTAAAATATCACAATTTATTGAAAACATTGACTACAAAAATGCGTTGGATAATCCAGAACGTTGGATAAGCGAGTGTTGGATAAGTGAGACTCTACTGTATTTTGGAATATTTTCCAATATTATTTCTACACTGGTTAAACTTTCCCAATGTATGTGACTGTCTGCAGGTTATCTTTTTATTCATATTATTATGAATGTCTAATATTTGTACACTCTATAAAAACTGATTTAAAAAAAAAATTATTGAAAAAATATTTCAGAAAATACAGGTGTGGTGGAGTCTCCTACTCTAGAGGCTTTTCCACAGAAGCTGTCTTTTGGGAGTGCCTTGATTGTGCCTTCTTGCATGGCAAGGGGTTGGACTGGATGGCCCATTGGGGTCTCTTCCAACTCTAGGATTCTATATCAGGAATAGGCAATGTGGGGTCTAATGGATACAATTTTTCTCTCCCATCCACCATCTCATTCTGACCAAGACCAACGCTTCTGGGATCCAAACGTTCCCATTTTTCCTTCACTTTCTGTCTCCAAAAGAGAAAAGTAAGGGGAGGAAAGGACAGGGAAGAGGCTTGGGAGGAGGCCTGGGAAGAACCCCCTCCCTCCCTCCTGGCCTGCCCACCTCACTTCAGCCCACCATGTGGCCTCCAAGTTAGAAAGTTTGCCTATACCTGCATTAGACGGAGTTTGCTGGAGGTCCAGAAGAGCAAACATTGTTGTTTTCCCCATCTCCCCAGTTGCCTGACTGAAGTCAGGTGTATTACGGGTTTGTGAATAAACAAACTGCGTGCAGTCCTGTCCAGACTTATGCAGCCCTTTTGTGCATCCACAATGAGCAAAAAAACAAGCCAAGAAAATGGAAAAAATCAAAGTTTACTCTTAAGTAGCAGAGTCCAGGAGAAAATTAAACAAGCAGCTTTAAAAACACAAAACCTCCAGCTTCAAAATAACTCAGTCCATCTGGAGCAACAAACTCACACAAAGTTCTTATTAAAAGATGCATGTATTAAAATCATGCATCTTCTTTGGAGATTTCTTCTTCAATGGTGCAAGGAGACAAGCAATAAATAGTAGGCTCTCAGCCAGGAACTTACTCCAAGTAAGTTCTGAAGCAAGCGATTCAGTAAGTCCCAAAATAATAATAATAATAATAATAATAATAATAATAAACTTTATTTATACCCCGCCACCATCTCCCCAACGGGGACTCGGGGCGGCTTACATGGGGCCATGCCCAAAACAATACAATGTAAACAGCACATAAAAGAACAGCGCATCACAATACAAAAAGCATTACAAACATTCTCCAAGTTATACCCCATTCAAAGAGTGGTTCAAGCTTGTTATCCTCGATTGTTCTAATTACCCAACTATGAATTGTGATAGACCAGGTGTTTTTCCCTTAACACACATACACACAAGTGGCGATCCCACAAAAACTTAGTCAAATACATGCATATGCAGCAATAAGGTGGAGTCCAGGAGCACCTCTCTCCTTGGCCAGGCCACCAAATGGTCATGGTGAGCATTCAGTGAGATCTGAATTTAGGGAGTGATCATTGTTAGAGAAGTGCTTCTTCTTCGACAATCAAAGAAACATATAAAGGGAGGTTAGACCAGTATATGTCACCAAAGGATTCCAACCTTTGACAGCTGTATGGAACTCCTTGGAAGCTATCTTAGTTTTGAACAAGAAACTCTGATGACTGAAATAGTTGTCTGAGAAAATAGAAGACATTACATAGACTGATTAATTTGATATGTATGCAATCTATACTAAAGAAGTGCAGGTCACATTTGCAGCAAGAAAGTGAACAGCTTAAAGAATACTGGCGACTGTGAAGTTGCACCTTGTTCTGTGCAAGAGAGCAAGATGAACAGCCCCGATTCAAGCAATTATTTGCTGTTGCTATAGAAACCATTTTATAAAGGACAATGTTTCATGTGCTGCTATTATTAACCACCATCATGAGTGATATGAAACTCATATTTTATGTTTGCATTTACATTTCCTTCCTTGATGCATGGGTGAAATTACTATGGTTTTCATTATCTTTTTAAAGTCTTGTACTTGTTGCTACTTTTTACAGCAGGGTGGGACAAAAGGAAGGGAAATTGTTATCTTACATGTTTGATGTCAGTGCCTTGATGGCCTTAAAAGACTAAAAGTTGAGCTATTAATAGAAGCACATTTTTAAAGTAGTTTCTTTATTCATGCCTTCAGGTACCTAGTGCCTGCAAGAAGCCTGTAATATCAAGTGATGGCTTGCATTCGTGAAACTGCCCCCTCAGGTCAGATGTTATAGGAAATGATTTCTTCTTACTTCACATCACTGGCTCAAATGCAATTGTTTTCAATGAAGACATTTGGAATATACAGCCATGAGCCATCCTTGAGGGATCAACATGGTGGTATGAATATATATTGGTGTGGTTTACCTCTGTATAAGCTGTATAAGATTTAGTGTAGTTTCTGTTCTGAATTGATGCATATTTTCAATGGCCCTGCGCCTTCAATTCCTATTGCAAGATTTTATTTATTTATTTATTTATTTATTTATTTATTTACAGTATTTATATTCCGTCCTTCTCACCCCGAAGGGGATTCGGGGCGGATCACATTATACACACATAGGGCAAACATTCAATGCCCATAAACACATCAAACAGAGACAGACAGACGCAGAGGCAATTTAACCTTCTCCTGAGGGGATGTCCGATTCTGGGCACAGGGGGGAGCAGCTGCTTCATCATCTACTCTGCCAGCACCTCCTCATTCCAAGTCGTAAATTAGTTAAACTTGCCTCCCCACTTTTTATAAGTGGTACCTTATTTCCTACTTGATAGATGCAACTATCTTTCGGGTTGCTAGGTCAGCAACAAGAAGGGGCTATTTTTAATTTTTAATTGATGGGCGCTCACCCCACCAGGGGCTGGCCTTGAACTCATGACCTCATGGTCAGAGTGATTTATTGAAGCAGGCTGCTCAACAGCCTGCGCCACAATTTAGGCCTCAATAATGCTTGTGAGATGAACTGTTCCATGTTTGCTCAAGTGATTGGGCAAAAAGATTACACAGCTGGATTTTCAACTATTAATATTGAATAATAATATTATTTTCTTATTGAATAATAAAAATACCACAGGATATCATTGTTGAGTAACACTGAAATTGTCTACCCATGAATAAAATGACTTGAGCTTCCTGAATAACATACAATGGGGCCCCTTCCACACAGCCATATAACCCAGAATATCAAGACAGAAAATCTCACAATATCTGCTTTGAACTGGGCTATCCGAGTCCACACTGCCATATATCCCAGTACAAAACAGAAAATGTGGGATTTTATACAGCTGTGTAGAAGAGGCCTGGGATTTTGTTATCCATTGGAATATGGTTCCAGGACCTGAGGGATATCAGGTAAAGGTGACGGCCTATAAAGCCCTATTTGGTTCGGGCCCTGCCTATCTTTGTGATCACATCTCCCCTTACTGGCGCAGGTTCTAAGATCTGCCGGGGAGGCCCTCCTCTCACCTCCACCACTATCACAAGCATGGTTCATGGGAATGAGGGAGAGGGTCTTCTTGGTGTTGGCCCCCCTCACCAAGAGATCAGGCAAGCCCCTACACTGTCCACCTTTCAGAAGACCTGAAAACCTGGTGGTTCCTACAGGTTTTTGAACATGATTAGTCCCTAGCACCCCTCTCCCCCCCGGGTTGTCATCTAGGACCCTGCTCTATACTTTATCCACTTCCCCAACCCTATGATACTCTGTCGCATTAACCTTTGCCTAGCCTTTCAACTCTGGCCATATTAGGAATATATTCATAATCTGTTAGGATTATGATACCAATATGGTTAGATATTGGTGCAGAGTAACAAAAATACAGAAGTCTAGGGGTTTATGTGAGCAGAGGTGAGAAAAAGCAAAATAGCCAGCCTCCCTTTCCCTTTAAAGAGTCATGCACATAAAATAAACATCGGAGACATCAAAAGTAAAATAGTGAAAATATGTTTACTCACAATCTTGTATGATGATGGTCATACAGGTGAAAACATCTTAGTTCCAAAAGAATACAGTTCACGATACTACATATCTCTTAACAAGAAGTAACATCAGGCAGCATGGTTGGATGAAGAGCCAAAAAGAGGTGAAGAGAGAGAGAACAAAAGAAAGTCTCTCCTTTTATGCCCCAAATTCTAAAGGCATATGTAACTTTCTGTGTGTCCAGGAAGTATACTCCCATTTCCCACATCACATGCAAAACCCCTAAAATGGTGCCATCAACTCTGGAATGCAGCTTTGGCTTCAGGTTACTAAGCAACAAACAAAACTAACTACATAAACCATCCCACATTGAAAATGCATGCATGATTGCTAGATAACTCAACAGGCCATTGGTATTTTAACCCTGTTTGATGGAGCAGACTGAAACTGGATTTTAATTTTTATGGTTGTTTAGATGGATTGTATGTTTTTTGTTATATGATGTTTGACTTTGATGGATGGTCTCTGTTTGGCAATTAAATGTTTTGTCTTGTTGGAAACCACCCTGAGTTCTCTAGGGGAGATAAAGTTAAAGGTAAAGGTTTCCCCTGACATTAAGTCCAGTCATGTCTGACTCTGAGGGTTGGTGCTCATCTCCATTTCTAAGCCGAAGAGCCGGCGTTGTCCGTAGACACCTCCAAGGTCATGTGGCTGGCATGACTGCATGGAGCGCTGTTACCTTCCCGCCGGAGCGGTACCTATTGATCTACTCACATTGGCATGTTTTCGAACTGCAAGGTTGGCAGGGACTGGAGCTAACAGCAGCCGCTCATGCCGCTCCCGGGGTTTGAACCTGGGACCTTTCAGTCTCCAGCTCAGTGCTTTAGGGCGGTATATAAATAAAGTTTTATTATTTATTATTATATTAAAATCTATGGATGCTCAAGTCTCATTATAAACAGTGGCATAGTAAATGCCATCCCTTTTATAAAATGGCAAACTCAAATGACTGCTGAAGAGAGAACCTGAGGATCTGTGAAATAGTAAAAGACTTCAGAAAGTCATGCCTACACACTGATGTAGTGCTTGGACCTCAGCAGAACCAAGCTTTACTTTTTGGATATTCCCACAAATATTTTTGAGCTATAGTTAGTTGAACTGGTGGATGCATAACCCATGGATATGGAGTGCTGACTCTATATCAAAGGCCCAGATGTAAATGTTTTATTCCATCCTATCATCAATTACCCCCAGTTTGTGCCTGCTGATGTGAAGACTCAGTGAAGACAGTGGGGCAGAGAGGGTCCACAATGATCATGGGACCACGGTAAGGAAAACAGTGCCAGTGTTCAATTACAGGCACATATCAGTTGACAAAGTCTCTGACAAAGAAACACCTCTTTTAAAAAGTTTTTTTCCCCACGCACCCAGTTCCTGTTCTTTCCGTGTTATTTCTGCCTCCATGCTGGGAGAAAAATGAGATATAAATTAAACAAAAAAATGAACTCCCATTAGCCTTAGTCAGAATAACCAGTGGTAAAAAATAAATTGAGAGTTCAACAACAGTGGGAGGGCTACATTTCCCCTCCCTGTTACAATGTGCCCAGTTCTTTTTGGATTGTTGAAAAATATTGTTGCCACTTAGTTTACAGGGCAGAGTGATAAAAGAAAATATTTATTTTTTAAATGTGCATATTAAAGGATTCTGTTTCTTTACAGAAGAGAATCGTGACCTGGATTCAAATGGTACAATTAAGTTACAATGGAGTCATGTTGATTTTACTTCAGGAATTTAATCCGCATAAAATCATGTGGGTCTAATGCTGTTTGGATTGTGGGATTTCTTTGGAAATGATGAGGCTTATAAACTTTTGATATATTTCATGACTTTTTAAAAAAGAAATGGTAAAACATTTATTTTTAAGATGTGGTGCTAAGATTAGAAAAGCTTTGCAGGTGCACAAGGCAAGTGTTTTCATAGTTCAGACTTCTGTTCCAGCAGTGTCTATTCCTTAAATTGTCAGATCTGATCACACTGACCGATTCCCTATTTACATCTCAGTTGGACTGCTGTAACATGGGGCTGTCTTTCAGGAGTTTTCAGGAACTTCAGCTGGCTCAAAGAAATGCAACTGCATTACTAATGGATGTTGGCTATAGGGAGCACTCAACTCCTTTGTTGGAGCCTCTGGTGGTCTAGGGGATAAAAGCCTCGTGAATTGAAGGTTAGGTTGCTGACCTGAAAGCTGCCAGGTTCGAATCCCACCCGGGGAGAGCATGGATGAGCTCCCTCTATCAGCTCCAGCTCCATGCGGGGACATGAGAGAAGCCTCCCACAAGGATGGTAAAACATCAAAACATCCGGGCGTCCCCTGGGCAACGTCCTTGCAGACGGCTAATTCTCTCACTCCAGAAGCTACACCGGTTGCTCCTGACACGAAAAAAAAAAACTCCTTTGTTGCAACAGCTTCATTGAATGCCATTTTGTTTTCAGACCAATTCAAAGCACTGGTTTAGAAATGCAAAGCCCTATACAGCTCAGACCCAGGTCATTTGAAGGATTGTCCATTCCCCTATACATCTGCCCAAGCTCTAAGATCTATAGAGGAGATCTATCCCACCACAGGCACATCTCTCACACTTTGGGTTGCTGGAATGGTTCATTTTTTTATTGACCTTTCAGTTGCTTTCTTTATCCAGGAAGCCTTTGGAAATTGATTTTGAACAAGAAAGGGTATTTTTTAATTGTGGTGTACTATGCCCAAATACCCTAAAAACAAAAAATCCTATCTGATCCTGGAAACTAAACAGGGTCAGAGATCACTTGGATGGGAGGTCGCCAACAAATACCGGATTCTGTAGGCTGTATTTCAGATGAAGTAACTTATAAAACCACCTCTGAGTATGCATTGCCAAAGGAAATCATATGAAATTCATGGGGTCACCATAAATCAACAGACACCTTGGAAATACACACACATGCACTGTTTTAATTTTTTTAAGAGTACAATTTTAAATTGTCTGAATACTGTCGTTAATACAATTTGGATCTTATTTTTTATGTTTTAAATAATGTGTTTTTTAATTGTATTTTCTGATTTGAGTCTCAATCTGGGAGAAAGGTAAGTCATTAAAAGACTGACTAACTACCTGGGTGATTAAAATCATGCCAAGAAAGGGGTTGCATGAACATCAGGCTATACAGTCATGAGCAACAATGGAGACAAAAGGTGGCTCAGACAGCACCATGAAGGTACATGGCCTTGAACAGACAGAGATAACAGCTCCCTATAGCTGGTTATGTCAATAGACCACATGGAACTTCACTTATTTAGACAATTTCTCTTTATCCAATTATGATGGCCTTCCAAGTATAGTGTCTTAATGGTAGATAAGTACCCTGTTTTCCCGAAAATAAGACATCCCCTGAAAATAAGACCTAGTACAGGTTTTGCTGAATTGCTAAATATAAGGCCTCTCCCTAAAGTAAGACCTAGCAAAGTTTTTGTTTGGAAGCATGCCTGCCGAACAGAACACCAGAGCATGCAGGATTGGTAAATGTACGTACATGGAAATAATGGTAGTAACAAGGAATTCTTGATAGGATTCACAGTTTGTCTGGTTATGCTGGTTTGTGATGACAACTACTTACAGTATATAATAAATGTTAAAAAAAATTGTTCAACAATAAATGTGAATTCTTCTTCATGGAAAAATAAGACATCCCCTGAAAATAAGACCTAGCGCATCTTTGGGAGCAAAAATTAATATAAGACACTGTCTTATTTTCGGGAAAACATGGTATGTGGATAGCTATGCATACACAAGATTTATATAAATTGGTTTATTCTTCAAATAAGCTTCATTTTTTATTTTCACAGGGTTTTTTCTATGCCACTTATGCTTCTAATTATTTGTTTTTAATTATATTTCTTTCCCATTCTATGTGAATCCACATATTCCTAATAATAATAATTATTATTATCATTATTATCAGGACCTCAAGATTGAACTTCAAAGACTCTGGCAGAAACCAGTGCAGGTGGTCCCGGTGGTGATGGGCACACTGGGTGCCATGCCAAAAGATCTCAGCCGGCATTTGGAAACAATAGACATTGACAAAATTACGATCTGCCAACTGCAAAAGGCCACCCTGCTGGGATCTGCACGCATCATCCGAAATTACATCACACAGTCCTAGACACTTGGGAAGTGTTCGACTTGTGATTTTGTGATATGAAATCCAGCATGTCTATCTTGTTTGCTGTGTCATACAATAAAATAATAATAATAATTTTATTATGACACAGCAAACAAGATAGACATGCTGGATTTCAATGCCTTTATAATAATATACAATGAGACATACAAAGACAAACAAAGGTAGAGGTCTCTCCTTTCATTTCTGGCTTCTGGAGGCAGTGCTCATCTCTGTCTCTGGGGAGGTGCTTTTCTCCATTTTCAAGCTGAGGAGTCTGCATTGTCACCTCCTCGTCATGTGGCTGGCAAGATTGCTTGGCGTGTTTCTTTGCCTTTTCTCACAAAAACAGTACCTATTTATCTACTCACATTTGCATGTTTTCAAACTACTAGGTTGACAGGATCTAGGGCAGACAGACGAGAGCTCACCCTGTCTCACAGATTCGAACTGTTAACTTTCCAGTCAGCAGTTCAGCCAACCTTCAGGTTAGCAGTTCAGCAGCACAAGGGTTTAACCTATTGTGCCACCACAGCCCCTAATGGGCTAGGGGTGATGCAAAGACAACAGTTCTGGATCATTTGTAGATCAGCTTCTTGGAGTGGTTCTACACAAACACTATAATTCAGTTTGGAAGTAGATTAAAATGAATCCCTTTCTCTGCACAGCACCTACACAAACACCACAGGAACTGGTTGCAGGCTGGAATGATGACCACAGTATCTGTGAAAGCAGATCAGAAGCAAACTCAAGAACTGCAGTATTCGGCCAGAATGTATTTTTCTTAACCAATAAGGTGAGATGTGTTGATACACATATCCATACCCATTTGGGATCAATCCTGGACAGTGACAAGTCACAGGAAATAAGAAAAAGAAGAGAAAAGAGAGTTTTCATGATATGATGTGAGTTCTTCCCTGAGGGAGTAATAGTTTACCTTCCAGACAGCTGTGTTTTTGGCATTTTTAAAATGTTTCAGTTTTAAAGGTATCTTGGCAAGCATTCTGCCTTCTTCAGTCCTGGGTTTGAGCTCTTCATGTAATATACTTTGATCAGCTGCAGCACATTATCTAGCTTGTTCCGGACTTTCTCATGAGTTTTTTTGAAGTGCACTTTCTGACACACTGGGGGTGTATGTTTTGTGGACACCTGCCCTCAAGATGGCTTTGAACTGCATCATAGTGTTTGTGTAGAGCTGCCCTTAAATTAAATATGGCTTGACATCTTTCCTGATCCTGGCTTACAGAACAATAGCTGCTGTGAGTGATAAGGGCTTGTTGTCTTGGTGATCGGGGCATAATAGACTTGTGTTTCCACCACCTCTCCTGCCAGCAATCTCCAGTTTGATAGCATTTCTGACATTATTCCCCCTTGCACTAGAAATCACATGTGAGAGGGGATGAAAACATCAGTCTGCCGTTTTTCAATCAACAGGAGAATACAGCTCATAACATCTTATTCCTAGTAAATCAGGATTGGGGGAGTTTTACAGTCCCCACATATTCCCTATATTATTGAATACATAGGGATCATGAAAAAGAATCACTTATGAAAACAGGAATTGAGGTTGTGTCACTGTAATCACAAACTTTGTCAAAAGTAGATAAATGAGGTTAGTCTTTGCAGACACATAGAGATATAGCAATTTCTATCATATTCGACCACTACAGCTGATATATCTTGTGAATCTTATTGTTAGTGCTTAATAAAACTTATTTGGTTATCTGTGTGGAGATGACAAAATCATTGTCTACACTGTACCAATTTCGTACATGCTCAGTCATGTCAGTCCTTTCCAGAGCATCAAAAGTTATTTGTTTGGACAGCAACCCTTCGGAGTATAAACTAGGAAAGTGCAAATCAAATTGAACAAAATACAATACTGAACATAATTATCTCAATCCTAGCTGGGTATCAGAATTACTAAGAATGTGTAGATTTTCTAGTTGCATCAGTTGTTAACACTGTAATTATACCCACTGCTTTCTCCACAACTCACATTTGGCCATGACTCCATTGGTGCAATTGGCCTAACTCTGCAAACTACAGCTAAAGCATTATCGAACTATATTATATATATAACAAAACTACTGAAGAACATGATATTAAATTTTCAATTTCATACAGGCACCCTGATGTTACATTCCATGGCTCATTGATTCTGAGACTGGAGCTTGTGGTGAGGCTAAAACCACTGAAAAGCATAAGCTGATATAAAGGCATCATCATGTCTCCCAGGTTCATGGCTAATAATAGGAAAAGAGATTTAAAGATGGGCTTAAAGCTAACCTCAAAACTGTGGCATAGATACCAAGAACTGGGAAGCCCTGGCCCTTGAGTGCTCTAGCTAGAGGTCAGCTGTGACCAGCAGTGCTGTGGAATTTGAAGGGGCATGAATGGAGGGTGAAAGGGAGAAATGTGCCAAGAAGAAAGCGCATCAAATCAGCCCTGACCAGAACTGCCTTCCACCTGGAAACCGATGTCCTCATTGTGGAAGAACATGCAGGTCAAGAATAAGGCTTTACAGTCACCTACCGTGTTTTTCTGAAAATAAGACAGTGTCTTATATTATATTTTGTTCCCAAAGATGCGCTAGGTCTTATTTTCAGGCAATGTCTTATTTTTCCATGAAGAAGAATTTACGTTTATTGTTGAACAAAAAAAAAAGAACATTTATTATATATTGTTCAGTAGTTGTCATCACAAACCAGCATAACCAGACAAACTGTGAATCCTATCAAGAATTTCTTGTTAGGGAGAGGCCTTATATTTATCAATTCAGCAAAACCTCTACTAGGTCTTATTTTCTGGGGATGTCTTATTTTAGGGGAAACAGGGTACTTGTACTGTTTCTTATAAAGCTGGTCCTTCCTTCCTTCCTTCCTTCCTTCCTTCCTTCCTTCCTTCCTTCCTTCCTTCCTTCCTTCCTTCCTTCCTACATTACTCTTGACATGAGCCCCAGGGCAGCTTCCCTGTTCTTGACAAGGGCCCAATTTATAACAAGATTGTAAATAAGTCCACACAACTGCCTCAATAACAATTGAAAAAGCAACCCAAAAATAATGAGCAGATCAGGAAATCATAAAATAAATCCCTTTCTGACATTGTCACAAGTAACAACAACGGTTTACCTCCGAAACATGACGGTGAGTTATAGGAATATCATCATCACATAGGCTATCACTCATGCCTAAGTACAGTAGAGTCTCACTTATCCAACATAAACGGGCCGACAGAATGTTGGATAAGCGAATATGTTGGATAATAAGGAGGCATTAAGGAAAAGCCTATTAAAAGTTAAATTGGGTTATGATTTTACAAATTAAGCACCAAAACATCACGTTATACAACAAATTTGACAGAAAAAGTAGTTCAATATGCAGTAATGCTATGTAGTAATTACTGTATTTACGAATTTAGCACCAAAATATCATGATATATTGAAAACATTGACTACAAAAATATGTTGGATAATCCAGAATGTTGGATAAGCGAGTGTTGGATAAGTGAGACTCTACTGTATGACTATCAATGGATTGCCTCTGAGTGGAGAAGCTGGAAGCCTAGTTATGCTGAGATTTCCTGGGTTTTTCAACCATATTAAGTCCCAAATGTAGCAAACATCTTCCTTTTATATCCAAGTCCCTTCTGGATTGCTCTCTTTCTGTGAAGAGCTGAAGACTCCAGGAAGACTCAAGTTTCTAATTTTTTCCATTCTGAAATGTGCTTCATCCTAGACTTTTGGAACTCTGTTTCCTTCAAAAAAAATAACTAATATTTGTAGGCATTTCTATACTTATTTCTCCTAATGTGTGCATTTTGGTATACAATTTTGTTGAATGAATGCACAGATTTTTGCAAACACATTTCACAATGCAGCAACCTTTGAATATTATTCTAACCAATAAATGCCTTCTTGTGCTTGTGTATGTATGTATGTATGTATGTATGTATGTATGTATGTATGTATGTATGTATGGGCATCTTACTCAATGTAAGGAATCTGTGGATTTGTGGTTTATTGATGCCCTTATAATTCTCTACTGTAATTTGAGAGGAGTAGACTAAAATTCCCTGGGACAGAATTTTTTTAGTTCTTCTCCATACTACAGATTCCATTGTCATAAAATTCATTATGCAGATATATGCTAGGTAAAAGGTTTTCCCCTGACGTTAAGTCCAGTCATGTCTGACTCTGGGGGTTGGTGCTCATCTCCATTTCTAAGCTGAAGAGCCGGCGTTGTCCTTAGACACCTCCAAGGTCATGTGGCCGGCATGACTGCATGGAGCGCCGTTACCTTCCCGCCGGAATGGTACATATTGATCTACTCACATTGGCATGTTTTCGTACTGCTAGGTTGGCAGAAGAGATATATTCTAGAGATTAGCAAAACCTTTTTTTCCTTTTTTTCTTTTTGCTTCCACAGGACTCTGCTTTTCTATCATATAGTACCTGGTTTCTATGCTAATTGTGAATTAAACAAAGGCACAAAGAACATCAATGAATCTGATTAGTATTCCCAATGCTGAAGGGAGACAGAAAAATCAATTTATAGTAGGTATGGAATCAACAAAGTGTCTCAAACCCTTTTACAGTTTCACATCTGCAGTGAAAGACTTTCTCGTGGTTCAAGTTGCCCTTGATTTCATTTTTATAGCCCTCGTTCTGGTGAATCGGATGTTGTTTAATGTGTTAATGAAATATAAAACTTGTGTATGGACATAAAGGATACCACCTTATGTTGTGGTGGTGAGGGTGGTGTGCCTTCAAGTAATGTTTGACTTATACAATCTTAATGTGACCATCTCTTAGGGTTGTCTTGTCAAAACATGTTCAGAGGAGGGTTTTCATACCTTCCTCTGAAGATGGGAGAGTATGACTTTCCCAATGCCACATTGGGGATTTCTATGGTCAAATGGGGATTTGATCTCTTGTTGTCCAACACTCAATCCATTATATCAAACTTGCTCATACTTTGAGTGCCTAAATAGTACAATTTTTAGTATTATCATGAATGTATTAGTTCCAGTACATTCTTCCTATATGTGGAGTTGATAGGCATGATTTCACATATTATCTACAGTTTCACTTATTCACTTGGGGGATCCTGTACAAGCTCATCCTCTTCTCAGTATCTCTGTCATTGTCCCACTGAAGATAATAGACTTTGCTATTCACTTGAAGTCTGGGAACGTATCCTCTGTGGATTACTTACTGTCATTAATTAGAACATTAACTAGTTTAAATATTTATATTCTGTGGCTTATTTATTCAGACTATAACAAAATACATTCAAACAATTTAAAATGTGAAAGAATTAAGGGAAACCACGTTTAAGCACAAAGAATTAATATAATGCAAACATTGGAAAAAGTATATTAATTTTTTGAGTAAGTTAAAATCAGTACAGTAGAGTCTCACTTATCCAACACTCGCTTATCCAACATTCTGGATTATCCAACGCATTTTTGTAGTCAATGTTTTCAAGACATCCTGATATTTTGGTGCTAAATTCGTAAATACAGTAATTACAACATAACATTACTGCGTATTGAACTACTTTTTCTGTCAAATTTGTTGTATAACATGATGTTTTGGTGCTTAATTTGTAAAATCATAACCTAATTTGATGTTTAATAGGCTTTTCCTTAATCCCTCCTTATTATCCAAGATATTCGCTTATCCAAGCTTCTGCCAGCCCGTTCAGCTTGGATAAGTGAGACTCTACTGTATTTATGTTTGTGTACAGATTTAAATGAAATCATTAGACACCTCATCCCCAATCTTTAATGAAGATTTTAACTATATATCTGAATGAGGGAAGTGTCAGAATGAAACCAAGTGGGCATCAAAGGGTGGAGGTGCCACAGTGAAGGTTCTTTTCACATTCTCAAACATTAGATGAATGTTGATGAATAATAGAAGAAGGCCCTTCCAGCAGACCTAAATCTAAGTTGATGTAACATACCAAAAGGACTTTGACTTTCATAACTAGAAACATTTAACTAGCAAGTTTTAACTATCTGCAATACTGTAGAAGCTGTGTTGAATTGGAAAAGCTTCCCATGCTACTGGAGTATAAGCTAAAGCAATCCTTTCACTGTAGAAATAAGTTAATATAGATTTACTCTTTCTTGCTTACCAGTTTAATTATATGATGAAAAATCTACTACAGACTGCTTCCAGAGATACAAGGGTACAGTTTAATTGTATATACGTTTTTATAATGTGTTTTAACAATGTTATTAATGGATCTGTTTATATTGTTTTGTTTTTATGATTGCATGTTGGGCATTAAATTTTGCCAATTTTTTAAGTCACCCTGAGTCCCCTCAAGTGAGAAGGGCGGGGTATAAATGTTGTAAATAAATAAATAAATCAATTGCACTCTTTCTCCCCAAATATCTGAAAAAACACTAATAGTTGCATCTTTTCTGTATCAGTCTCTTTCTTTTTAAAGAACAGCTTTAAACACCTTATACATCCACCTACCATGACAGACATTAAATTACAAGAGTAAGACACTATAATATCTGCTTGTCTGCACCTACACAATTACTGAAGAAATACAGAATGTAGAAATTTGTCTATACAGTAAAACTCCGCTAAATTGAGCCCCGCTAGTCCGAGCGTCCGTGTAGACCGAGCCAAATTTCTCTCCCCCCCCCAATCACCCTGGCAGATCCCAGTGCTGCCAGAACCCAGCCGGGTG
Organism: Anolis carolinensis; assembly: GCF_035594765.1. Taxonomy (NCBI): domain Eukaryota; kingdom Metazoa; phylum Chordata; class Lepidosauria; order Squamata; family Anolidae; genus Anolis; species Anolis carolinensis. The sequence continues at coordinate 221,893,188 of NC_085841.1, forward strand.
AGTGAGTGAGGGATGGAGGGTGGGCTCACTCTCTCGCTCATCCGCCAGGCCGGGCGCCGGTGCTGCTGGCCCCAGCGTGGCAAAGGAGCTGAGGCACAGGCAGGTGGGTGAAGGAGGAGGGCCCAAAAGGTCCTCCTCGCTCACCTGCTCGCTGACTGGCTCCTCCGCCATGCTGGGTGCCAGTGCTGCCAGCCCCAGCATGGCAAGGGAGTCGAGGCATGGACGAGCGGGTGAAGGAGGAGGGCCCCAAAGGTCCTCCTTGATCACCCGCTCGTGGGCTGGCTCCTTCACTGCACTGGGCTCCTTCACTGCACTGGGCGGGCGGGTGAAGGAGGGCCCCAAAGGTCCTCCTCGCTCACCCGCTGGCTGGCTGGCTAGGTGCCCCATGCGTGTTGCTAGATAGCAAGCTACCTAGCAACAAGCACAGGGCACCTCCCAAGGGGCAAGCGCCCCGTGCGTGTTGCTAGGTAGCTTGCTATCTACCTAGCAACACGCATGGGGCCCTTAGCTAGCCAGGGCAATTAGCGGCCCTCCCCTTTCACCCGCTCGCTGGCTGGCCCAAACGCCCACCAAAGGGAGAATTTTCCTCTCCCTTTGGCGGGCACTTGGACCCAGGCAAGCATGAAGTGTGCCGCTTCCCATTTCCCTGGGTCCAAGCGCCCACCAAAGGGGGAGGAAACTTTTCCCTTCTGCGGACGCCTGGGCCTGGTAATTTGAGTTATCCGGGTAAACAGAGATGAGGTCTGCCCGTTTAACTCGAATTACAGAGGTTCTACTGTATTTTTCTTTCTGGCCATCCCTGTATTAAACCAAGCTAATGTATGTGTACACTGCTTTTACGAGTGTGCATACACTGTTTTTCCACGCCACTTGCCATGTAGTGATATAAAATAGGGAAATGTGTACAGCATGAAATACGAGCATTCAGATTGTGTCATAACATTTCATTGGGTGGGTTTAGAATGCCAAAGTTTCCAGTGGCAGAAGGCAAGTTTTCACAGTGGCTATTACACCAGCACTCCCACTGGGTTTATCTCTCACCTTGTAAATGATGCCCATGAGTCTGAAAACATATGACCAAAAAGGAGGGAATAAAAGTAATCTGGGCAACCATGAGCAGATTTCACAACATCTGTTCTTTGGATCTGTCAGTGAAGTGGAATTTTCTGAAGTCCAGATTTTTTTTTCAAAAAGTTCTCATTTTACAGAGTATATAGCACTTGTACCACTGTATAGTTACAGTCATGTATAGATGCATTACTGTATAGTCTTGTATCTAATCCAAAAGAGGGTTACCTTAAGCACCTGGAAGTCTTGTCTCAAACACAACCCAAAACCTACTGTTTCTCTTTCTTGATTTTAGAGAAAAAAATCTATAATGGGGCATCATTTTTGCAGAAAAACACAGAGTTGTCAAATACCGAAAAATCCAGTGCATGGATGTAAATATGTCTATGCACTCTCCACTTCCCAAGTGGCAAGAGGTTATAGCATTAGTGCTATAGGGCATTGTTTTTTCAGAATGAAACAAGACTTGCGAGTTATATCTCTGTGATGCAGAAAAAGAACACAGTGAAAGAAATAGATCAAGGATATGCCAGATTTCATGACAAATATATTAAAGATTTAGCAACCCTTTTGGCCAAATGCTATATGCCCATATCTTCTGTGTCCCTATTATTCTGTTTAAATCGTGAAACATACACACACAATTTCTGTGTTGTGCTCATAAACTGTAGAGATGAGCAGATTAGCATATCTCCTATCTATGTCAATGTTGCATTTCGTTCATAAACAAATTTGCTTTTAAAAAAATATAGGAACATTTAAATGCTGATGTCATTTTCCCCAAACATGTATTTTATCCTGAAATACTCAGTGCTATGCCATGACACAGTTCTACTGTATAGAGGACCACATCACAAAATTTAAATGTATGCAAACTGAATGATGTACATTTTGACCAATGTAGTCATGCGAAAAGTTGGTTTACTTAAAAATGAAAAATAAATTGAATCCTTAAGCATCCCTGCTCTCATAGTATTATCTTCCAAAAGCTGAAGAGTGTTTCATAGGTACCAAGGTAACAGTCTTATGAGCACCCATTGATGAAACATCAATCAGTCTTCTTAGTTTATGAGTATTTGATCAGCTTAGCCTAGGATGGTCTCCTGGCATCTGTCCCATTATCCAGGCTCACATTCATGAAGGATATAAGCCTTCTTGGTGATTCAGCATTGAAAGAATTATCCTTTGTTTTCCATATCTGTTCTCATTGCTGCTGACTGTTGTCTGTTTTTGGTACCTATCATTGAAATGTCATGAGAACTATTTGTGGAAGATGCATATTGTGGTATGGGCAAAGAAAACCAAAGAAAAAAGTCCCTTTATCAGGAAAAATGCAACATTCTTATGTTTGTAATCCTACATATGGAGAGAGAGAGAATTTCAACTACAGTAGAGTCTCACTTATCCAACACAAATGGGCCGGCAGAAGGCTGGATAAGCAAATATGTTGGATAGAAAAAGCCTATTAAACATCAAATTAGGTTATGATTTTACAAATTAAGCAGCAAAACATCATGTTATACAACAAATTTGACAGAAAAAGTAGTTAAATATGCAGTAATGCTATGTAGTAATTACTGTATTTATGAATTTAGCACTAAAATATCACGATGTATTGAAAACATTGACTACAAAAATGTGTTGGATAATCCAGAACGTTGGATAAGCGAGTGTTTGGATAAGTGAGACTCTACTGTAGTTAACACATGAAAATGAAATAGCAAAGTGGGAGTAATCATCTTAAATATTCAGGTGAAAATGTGGTTAGGCTGATAATAATGGTGCATTGGTTTGAGTTAAAGTTTGCAAAATGCAAATTCTGGAAAACAGAAATAATGGGTTTGCAAGGAAAATAATGTATTAGAATACATATAGGAGATATCTGTGTATTTTGGGATGTATGTGCATGCTACCAAGAGACTACGGACAGCATAACGATCAACAATGCTAGTAAAACAATTTAACTTGACCAATAATGAAATAAAAGCAGATGCTGTGTTTAAAGGAATGGCTGATGTAATCATATGAGTGATATACTTTGATGTAATTTAAGTGCATCTGGGCATTTATGTCACCTCCATGAATCTGAAGGAGAAAAGGATCTTTTGATATCTGCTGTCTCATTGAACCAGATATGACAGATGATAGGACAGAAAATATATAAAACAAGCTGAAAGGAGATTCAAGCAGGGCTGCTTAGCAGTTTCCACTGTGGAAGACTACTGTTGATAACAGTATAAATGTTCCTAGCTGATAACACAGAAATTGACAATGTAAGAAAAAAGATGTAATTTTTACCCTCTACTAAGCTATGTTAAATAGGTATAAAGGTAATACCCATTCTGATTGTAAAGGATGATGCTTGACATATAGCAATGTTCCGGGATATTAACCCTTGTAAGCTATTGCATTTTCAGATGTCTGTATAGAGATATAGTTCTCAATAGAAGACAGGCTTTTCCTTGGTGGGTAATTGCCTGAGCTGTAATGTTTAAGATGGCAGTATTTCTCTCTACTAACAATGGAAAGCCTACGAGGGAAATACGTCCTTCTAAAAGCATAACACCTTATTTCCTAGGGCTGTGCAATCCATAAAAATAGTTCTAAAGCTATTACAAAACTGGGGGCACTGGCGTTTCAGTCCTAAAGTATTTCTAAAGTATAGCTGGTGAAAAATTCATTACTATAACGAGAGTAGCTATTTCATTATAGTAATTGTGCACGAGTACTATAATTGGGAAAACTTCAGAGGCTCCTTTCTCGCTCATTTTTACAGCTATTGGGGTGAAACTCACTACAATGATAGAACACATTTACCACTCTAAACCCATGAAATTTCAGAACTTTTCACTTATCCACAGATGTTTGGGGAATTTTCAAAGTTTTTATAAACAACATTTTTAATAAGAAAAAATATGTTCATAGTTTGAAAGTATTATACCCTGTTAAATTCTGTAGTCCTTACTTTGAAAGTAGCAGTTCAACACTGGAAACTTTGGTTTTGCAACAAACACTTTGTTAAATGGTGGATGATGATGTTGAATTGGTGGACTCAATAGCAAAATGTGCTATAACATAATGTCCCTCATGCAAAGACAAAGTTTTTGCAGTTTAATAAACTTTTGCCATGTTTTATGATAGAACCAACTAGGAAATGACAATAACACAGGAACAAAACCATAGTGCAGAATCCTTCAAAGCACCCCCAATAGATGGCCATTCAGCCTCTGAATAATCTATATACAGTAGAGTCTCGCTTATCCAACGTAAACGGGCCAGCAGAACGTTGGATAAGCGAATATGTTGGATAATAAGGAGAGATTAAGGAAAAGCCTATTAAACATTAAATTAGGCTATGATTTTACAAATTAAGCACCAAAACATCATGTTATACAACAAATTTGACAGAAAAAGTAGTTCAATACGCAGTAATGCTATGTAGTAATTACTGTATTTACGAATTTAGCACCAAAATATTATGATATATTGAAAACATTGACTACAAAAATGCGTTGGATAATCCAGAATGTTGGATAAGCGAATGTTGGATAAGTGAGACTCTACTGTATATAAAAGAGTAATGAAATCGCTGCCTGTCGCTAAACAACAAAAGTACAAGCCTCAGAACCTAGAAATTTGGCAGCACAATCCACCATCCTTGCTTCTAGGTTCGTACAACAAAATAACACATCACGCACCTCCATGGGGACTACACAACCCAAAAAACAAGAACACACCATCTGCAAAACAGCGAAAAAAGGACACAACAGCTCTACTCTTCACTAATGAAGATCCAGAACATCGACAAAAAAAATGTAGACTGGCCAATACCACCAGACTAAGCCACAGCAACGCGTGGCCGGGCACAGCTAGTAAGAATAATAATAATAATAATAATAATAATAATAATAATAATAATAATATGCTCCTAGTTTGAAAGTGCTATTTCTTGTTTAATTGTGTAGTCCTTACTTTGAAAGTAGTAGTTCTACTCCAGGAACTTGGTTTTTGTGACAAAACTTTGTTAAATGGGTGGATGACGATGTTAAGTTGGTGAACGGGATAGTATACTACAGAAAAATGTGCTATAACACGATGTCCCTCACACAAAGACAACATTTTTGCAGTTTAATAAACTTTTGCAATGTTTTGCGATAAAACCAGTTAGGAAATGTGATTGACTGTAGTCATGGCTAAGTTGATTTGTTCGAAATGCAATTCTATTTGGATCCAAGCCATTGTCACTACAGGGGTTACTTAGTAATTTTGACAACCAAAACTGCTTTATAAACTAATTGCCAAACTTTATTTTTATTGTAACCACCCTCTCAACAGTCTTCATTCATACAACATAATCCTAAACCTTTCCATTCGAGGACATTGGACTATAGGTTAAAAAGCACGGGCTTACTACAATCAGGGACTGCCTTTGAACACACACATACCTTGATGTTTGTCCCACTGACACCTTAACATTATAGTATGTATAAAAATGTAGCCAACAGCCATTATTGCCAGCAAATGGTAAACAGAGTTCTCCCATTTTTTCACTTACTTTCAAATAAATCACTGTGTTGGCTTCTGCAAATGTTTAATAACAACTGACCTTTGAAAGAAATTCCTTTGGGATCGAGAAAATATTTGTCTATGCTACTGAGCATGGAGGAGGCAGCACTGGATCCAAACTATCATACTTTGAAGAGACTCATTGAAATAATTTTAATCCCCAATGCTATACTTATTGGTTAGTCCTGAATTGCAACAAATGCAGCAAGCATTCAAAACAGGAATGGGGAAAGTAGATAGCATCCTTGGGCAGCTCAAGTGACCCCAGAACTCCCCAGAACAGTGGAGCCATAGCCTGCCTCATGCCTATCATATAGTGGCAGGGCTTTCCATTTTGTATTTCCCACAGCAAAGCAGCTATTTATAGCATCTCTGATATATTTTGGCAAATTTAAATTGATGGTTGGTGAGGTGGCATTCCTGATCCATCTGCTTCCATTTGGAGTAGTCACAGCCAAAAGAATATGTACATGGTTAGGCATATGAGTGGGGTGGAGGCACTGCAGGGGGTGTTGTCTGGAGCCAGCCCTGAGTAAAATGTCTTTGTGGATCTACTTATACAATTGTACTTGACCTACCACACAAATACAGAAAACAAAGTATTCTACAGAGATGCATGAGTGACCAAAGGCTTGTAATTAGATTTTACTGCTCTGAACAGATGACATAGTAGAATAGATTGTTTTATAGATTCTACACACATTTCACCAGTCATTTCATAATTGCTGGCCATAACCCAGAGGTGGCAACTTCATTCTCCCATGATTGCTCTAGTAGCAATGTGAATAGAAGATAATCCTCCTTGCTACTATTGTTCTCTTCCATCTCCAAAGGAGTATCAATTGTGATGGCGTGAGTGGCGCCATCTATATGTCAAACTGTAAGTTGCAAGATTTGAATTGTATCATGCCTGATTTTGCTTTCACCCTGTAAATGTAGTTGGATTGATTGGTTATTCATAGCTGTCAATCAATGTTGTTTGCACCAGTTATATTGCTCCTCAGCTCAATTGTTTGACTCCACCCTTTCCTGGAGTGGGTCAGTGTTTCCTTTTTCATTCCACCATCAAGCTTTCTACCAGATGGACATGAGAGAGAGACTTGGCTCTAAAAGCCCTTGATTAAGTTATCTCTCAGCACCAATTCTGAGGTTCTTACCCTTGAAACTTATGCTTCATGTTCAGGGTCAACCTGGACAATGTTGAGGAGTCTCAAGCGCTTTCAAATCAGTTCTTTGGCATCAGAAGAAGACTGTCTTCAAACATAGGCCATTTGGACTAAGGCTGAGGATTGCTCCGGCATTCACAGCCATTGAGAAAGAGGGACCTGGAAAAGCTTCTCAGCTACAGAGTTCCTTGGACTTAAGACAACCAAAGACTGTAATGTATATTTTCCTTTACCCCTTTGAAACTTCCAGCTTATCGAGATAATCTTTTGTGGACAATAAAACCAATTTTGAGTTATCTACAGTGTTTTGGTCCTTGGGAGTTCCAGTTTCCCTAAAGGAGGGCAAGAAGCAATCCCCTGGGGAAAGATGTCACATCCATGCCTCTTTCGCTAAAAGTTATAGCCCCAGGCGCGACGGCACATCTATTCTCATGAGTCCTGAGGCATATACCTTTTTTCTACACTCAGATAGCAACTGTCAGTGGCCTTGGAAAAATTTCATAAGAAGCCACTGCTATATGAGATGTTTTAGATGATAAGGTGAAGACATTTTAGGCATAAGAGAAACATTCATCCTTCTATGCTATTTTCCCTAAGGCAACAACTAATAAGAATAATGAGTGGATGGGAATGCGAAGTAGGAATTATTTTCTAGGTGTGATTACAGCCCAAGGAAGAAAAAAAAATTCAGGAGCAATATCATTCATCTTCATAATGCAAGTGTTTTTGAATTATTGAGCTTTTATTCTAAACCAGAGAATTCTGGACATCATGACATGCTGGGAGGTAAGGTAAAGCTGAGCTTGGATGCAATAAAGGTTCAGTAGAAAGATCTAGGTGGTGATGCTAGAAGGGACAGACACATAGAATCTTCTGATGTGCTAAAGGCACCTTGAAACAGAACACATTTCTTACGGTTTGAATTTTTGAGTTCAGCTCTCATGTTAAGATCTGGATACCTAGAAGGGCCAAGAAGTGCATAATTGATTAATAACAAGCTTCAAAGAAGTGGGCCCCAAGTGGCATAGAAAATGAAAACACTCTACAAGGGACTGTAGTGAAATGCAAGGATGGGAGGATAGATGGGCAAGGAAAAACAAAGGGGAGTAGAGAAATGTCTTATGGGGAATTGGCAAAAATATTCTTAGTACTGTGTACTATTGATGAGAAGTGCAAATGAAGAAGAAGTGCCAGTATGACTACCAGTCAAGGAGCATGACAGCCTGTGAGGTAGACAAGCTCTATGATATCAACTCAAATCTCTCTTTTTAGTCAGTGTTACAGGACCTCAGCACATGAAAGCGGGGAAAACCATCTGTCACTCCCAGGGCCGGCCCCACTATTGAGGCACCTGACGCCGCTGCCTCGGGCGCAGGCCCGGGGGGGGGGGCGCCGTCAGGCTGGGCGGGAGGCGGGGCACCGCCCTGACGGTGCCCCGCCTCCCGCCCAGTGCGCCCTGGCCCGTCTGGCCTTTTCTAGCTGGCCAGACTGCAGCGGAGGTCCCTGCAGGCCGCAATCGCAGCCTGCAGGGACCTCCGCTGCAGTCTGGCCAGCTAGAAAAGGCCAGACGGGCGAGCGGGTGTAGCGTGGGAGGCGGGGCCAGCTCTGGCCCCGCCCCCCGCCCAGCGTGCCCTGGCCCCGCCTCCCACGCTGCGTGGGAGGCGGGGCCAGGGCACGCTGGGCGGGGGCGGGGCCAACTCTGGCCCCGCCCCCCTCACTATTCGCCCTGGCCCCGCCTCCCACGCAGCATGGGAGGCGGGGCCAGGGCACGCTGGGCGGGGCCAGGGCGCGGGAGGCGGGGCCGGTGGCAGGGGCGCTTTTCAGCACCCCCGCTTCACATTAAAAAATATCTCCGGCCGGCCCTGGTCACTCCCTACCATCAGGTCCAGTGCCTTTCTGTGTTCAGGGATGGCCATCCCACATCTTTTCCTCACTTCTACCTGGCTTCTTTCCAGCTTCTCCCATTTTTGAGTCAGGCAGTACCCAGCTCATGAAGGTGCAGTCTTCCTTTCGTTTCTCTGTGCTGCCACAAAAGAGTCCAATGGCCAACCATTGGAAGCGGTCATGCATCATGTGATGGCCTCTTTGGGACTCTGTTTCACCAGTACAGAGAAACAGAGGGAATACTGTCTCTGATGAGCCCATTGTCTCTGTTGCTGAACTTGTGAAACTGGCCCATCCTGACATGATAATAATGAAGGTTATTTTTTCTTGCAAGTGGTGGGTTTTCTCAATGGCCTCACTCCCTCTGGGCTCAGAGTAGGGAAAGACAGAGGCAAGGGGGGAGACCTGGGGTGCTACAGGGGGGAAGGGTCCTGGTGGGAAGGTGTGCGAAAAGGTCTCTTCTTCCTTCCCGCCAGGACCCTGACCTGAGTAGAAGCCGAGGGGGACTTTTTCAGCCTGAAAAAGGGGCTGAACAACCCGGGTTTTGTTCGAGTATATAGGTACTTCAAGTAAATGCGCAGAGGACATCTTTCCACCCTTTAAAAATTGGTTCATATAAATGACCCATGGGCTGTACAGTGACCTTCATAACCTCAGGAACCTGGCTTTGAGTATCAGAGAGGGAGAGCAAATTGTTTTAAAGGTATTACACATTCTATTGTAGAGAATGGGAAAATTCTTCTTGTGCTTTCTATTTTAAGATTGCAAAATAATGTGCATACGAAATAACTTAAAACAGTTTTCATTGCCACCTCGGGCAGCAAAATATCATGGGATGGTATTCATGTCGAGCCTGAGGCTTTATCACTATCTAATGCAGAAATAACTTAAAACAGTTTTCATTGCCACCTCGGGCAGCAAAATATCATGGGATGGTATTCATGTCGAGCCTGAGGCTTTATCACTATCTAATGCAGAAGTAAGCAAGTAGGTACCTTCCAAACATTTTGAAGTACAGATCAATGCCCTTAATCCCATCCAGCATGTAAATAATAGATTTTATGGGCATTACAGCCCCACAAATTTAGAGGGCACCAGGTTGCTTCACCCTGGTCTAGTGTAGCACAGAATGCCTTTATTTGATTTTATTGCTTTGCTTTCACTGAATTATTGAAGCATCCAAACCTTAATGTTTATATTTCTTGTCAATCTAACATATCCATTTACACTGTACATTTTACAGCCACATAATTATTTAATGACATTGAAATATAACCTTGAGTATCTCAAATGTTGTAGACTAGTAATGTCGCGGACTTTGCTCTGTTAGGTCCCTGGATTTTAAAAGCATATTAATTCATTTGGCAGTGAACATGGCAGGTGGCACCAGCAAATAAATCCAAACACATGCAACCTTCAAGTGACATTTCATTGATAAACCCGACTTGATTAAGCTCAAAACTCTCTAAAGGACATGATAATTAGGGGGATTAGTTTTCATTTATATTCCAAACAAAGTATTCATATTAAATAATACGACATATGGTAAATAGTAGGTCTACTTAAGCCTTTCACAAGATTTGTAAAATATCCCCTTTATCCATTCTGCATGCTAAACCTCCACATAAAATAACTGAGAGTGAGTTTTGTGAAAACAGAGAACATTTCAGTTCTAAATGGACATTAAGAACCAGCAATTCCAGTCAAATGAAATATAGCCCAGCTTTGTGCGTGTTCTGACACAGTAAAAGGGTAAATCATTGTCCCCCAGACATATCAATAAGTGGCTGTTGATGATGAATCATGAACTAAGGACCAGAAATTCACATAACTCAGCATTTTATAGTTCTGTACCAGGGTATGTTTAAATATTTTTCTGGCACTTTAAAGACTAACAAATTTTAATTGGCATTAGCTTTGACTTTAGCCATTTCATCACAATGGTTGCTTCAGTTGGTGTATTCTTATGTACATGAGCAATTGTGTGGTTGAAAGACATTCAAATAAATCACTAAGAGCAAATGGTAGTGCAGTAGAGTCTCACTTATCCAACATTCGCTTATCCAATGTTCTGGATTATCCAACTCATTTTTGTAGTCAATGTTTTCAATACATCGTGATATTTTGGTGCTAAATTCATAAATACAGTAATTACTACATAGCATTACTGCGTATTGAACTACTTTTTCTGTCAAATTTGTTGTATAACAGGATGTTTTGGTGCTTAATTTGTAAAATCATAACCTAATTTGACGTTTAATAGGCTTTTCCTTAATCCCTCCTTATTATCCAAGTTATTCGCTTATCCAAGCTTCTGCTGGCCCGTTTAGCTTGGATAAGTGAGACTCTACTGTACTCGAGTATATATGATAATTCACAGTTCACAACTGTTTAAGCTGTTGCTTATAAGTTTCACCCATGATTATGTTCATACTATAATGCAGATGGGCTTTCCTACACAAAGGTAGCTTCTCTGGTAAGTATTCCTATTTAGAGGATTCCATACAAAACAATGCATATATTTTAAAACAGAAATAGATGTGTATAACTGTGGGATACACACACACTTTGATCCATGGGGGAAAGTTTTGTAAATTGGGTAAGCTGAGCACATAAATGTAGGAAATATGTATAAAAAGATTGCACTTAAATTAGTGTTGGAGGAAAACACAAAATAATACATCCCATTCTGGAACAAGGACAGGAAGAAAATACAGGTACAATTTTCAGAATATAAACAAAATCAAGTCAGAGAATTTTTCACATCCCAAATTTAAAGATACGTCCTAATTTAAGACACTAACACTTTTTCTAAAGATTTAAAGTGGCTTTTCAGGGACATAGTGGACTGTGCAGGAAATACCTGTTTCACCAGTGTTAAAATACTAAGACTGCATATTATCTTATGAAATAACTAAAGCAAAGTAGAGAGTTCTCTATCCAGTGGGTTTATAGTCTTTCTCTCAATAGTAGCATCTGGTCACTGAGTTTCATCACATACTGCAATGTTGATATAACAGTGGAACAATCACTATAAAGAATGTATACGTTGACTGAAGAGCTTTGTTATGTGGAAGGGCCTATTAAGCACAGTGAGGAGTCGGTGTTATTTAAATAGTATTCTGTTAGTTAATCACTTGGAGCCTCCGGTGGCCTAGGGGATAAAAGCCTTGTGACTTGAAGGTTGGGTTGCTGACCTGAAGGCTGTCAGGTTCGAATCCCACCCGGAGAAAGCGCGGATGAGCTCCCTCTATCAGTTCCAGCTCCATGAGGGGACATGAAAGAAGCCTCCCACAAGGATGGTAAAACATCAAAAAAACATCCGGGCATCCCCTGGGCAACGTCCTTGCAGATGGCCAATTCTCTCACTCCAGAAGCAACTCTGGTTGCTCCTGACACGAAAAAAAAAGTTAGTCACTTGAGGAGAAATGTGGCTACCTAAGCATGATAGGAGCCTGCTGAGAGATCCTGACATAACACATCAAGAAATTTCCAAAAAGAACAATTAATTATTTTATCTGAGGTTCACACGTTTGGCAATATTGGAAATTGGTGTTGATAATGAGAAATAAACTAAACTAAACTAAACTTAAGGCCATATCTACCTTGAAATAAATAGTTGGACAGTAGTCATGGAGTTTACTATATTGAAATGATAGTATTTGCCTTTAATACATTCCTGACCTTGTTTCCCAATTAAGATCAGGAACAAGGAGATTATAAACATGGCTTTATTTCTGCAGAAAACCCACAGTGGGCTCTGTAATGCCAGAACGCCACACCCATTCATAAAATGCATGGTCTTATACTGTATATATGTTCAAACAGACACATATCAAACACTTACATTTCTTCACTCCACTCCATGTTGAGTTGAGTTGGAAGAGACCTCATGGGCCATCCAGTCCAACCCCTTGCCAAGAAGCAGGAAATTCAAAGCACTTCAACTCCACTTTCCTTCTTGTTCATTCTCTGTGCATGTCCAGGTTTCTCAATCAACTAATTGTTTTTCTCAGTTTGCAACTTGCATTATCTTCTCTTTTTGGCTGCTTCTGCAGACTGAAGTCTTGAGGGTCAGAATGCCCCTGTTGCTGTGAAAACTTAGCTCCCAACTCTCTAGCCTATTCCTACCACACTCCCCTATCCCATCTCTGCTGTGCTAGTGAACCAACATTTCAAAGTGACTAATTCATGCAGAAAGTATTCTTCTAACAATTAAAATTTATTTCGGCCAGGTGTGTCTTCAATATCAGATGGTTTGCAAATTCAGTCCAGCTGCATCCACTGTAGAGTCACTGCAAGAGAGCAGCAGTATGTTCAAATGTGTTAGAAATCATGCAATTGTAGAAATTCCTTTGGAAAAGATTATAACAAAACTACAAGGAAAAAGAAAGAGGCTGTGAAAAACTACAAGAAAGTGATTTTGGGATGAAGGATCAGCATAGAAAAAATATCAGAAAAGTTTCTTAGGAAGCTAGAAGATTTGTCTGCACAGAACCAGTTTCCTTTGTTCATATATAGATGCAAAGTCAATTCACTACGGGTTTTCTGATACATGTAGCTGTGTTAACAAAAATCACTTTTGCATAGTAACCAGCCACCATAAAATAAAAAAGCAAAGCCACCTCTCCAAGAAAAATATTACTCGCACGAATAGGTAAAGGTAAAGGTTTTCCCTGATGTTAAGTCCAGTCATGTCTGACTCTGGAGGTTGGTGCTCATCTCCATTTCTAAGCCAAAGAGCCGGCGTTGTCCGTAGAATCCTCCAAGGTCATGTGGCCGGCATGACTGCATGGAGAGCCGTTACCTTCCCACCAGAGCGGTACCTATTGATCTACTCACATTGGCATGTTTTCGAACTGCTAGGTTGGCAAGGGTACTTGCATGAATACACTCACTTAATTTCTCTCTTTCCATTCAGTCCTCAATGTACAGTAGAGTCTCACTTATCCAAGCTTCACTTATCCAATGTTCTATATTGTCCAACGCAGTCTGCCTTTTAGTAGTCAATGTTTTTGTAATAAATGTTGCAATGTTTTGGTGCTAAATTCATAAATACAGTAATTACAACATAACATTACTGTGTATTGAACTGCTTTTTCTGTCAATTTGTTGTAAAACATGATGTTTTGGTGCTTAATTTGTAAAATCATAATGTAATTTTATGTTTAATAGACTTTTTTCTTAATCCCTCCTTATTATCCAACATTTTTGCTTATCCAATGTTCTGCTGGCCCGTTTATGTTGGATAAGTGAGACTCTACTGTATATGCAAATTTTAATTTGCCTTTAAGTTTTTTTTTTACAATTTTTACAGCAGTGGTCTTAACAGAGTTACAATGTTTGGCTTTATTAGTTTATTTTTTAATTTTAATTTTTTTTATAATTTAATTTTATATATATATATATATATATATATATATATATTATAATTTATAAAATTTAATTTTATAATTTTTAATTATAATAATAATTTATTATTATTAGATCTACTTGTTTGGAGCCCTGGTGGCGAAGTGTGTTAAAGCACTGAGTTGCTGAACTTGCAGACCGAAAGGTGTCAGGTTCAAATCCCGGGAGCGACGTGAGCGGCCACTGTTAGCTCCAGCTTCTGCCAACCTAAGAGTTCAAAACATGCCAATGTGAGTAGATCAATAGGTACCGCTCCGGCGGGAAGGTAACAGCAGTCCATGCAGTCATGCCGGCCGCATGACCTTGGAGATGTCTACGGACAACGCCGGTTATTCGGCTTAGAAATTGAGATGAGCACCAACCCCCAGAGTCAGACATGACTGGACTTAACGCCAGGGGAAACCTTTACTTTTTTTACCGGTTTGACTAAGCAGGGAGAAGAAACCTTTCTAAAGGTGCATCTAAACCAGTGGTTCTCAATCTGGGGTCCCCAGATGTGTTTGGCCTTCAACTCCCAGAAATCCTAACAGCTGGTCAAACTGTCTGGGATTTCTGGGAGTTGTATGCCAAAACCATCTGGGAACCCCAGGTTGAGAACCACTGATCTGTCCTAAAATATTAATTCTGTTTGACATCACTTTAACTGTCATGTGTCAATGATTTAGAATCATGAGAGCTGGGATTTGGTGATGCACCAGCAGTATTTGGCAGAGAAAGTTAAAGTCTTTGTAAAATCATCACTCCAATGATTCCATAGTATTGAGCCATGGCAATTAAAGAGGTGTCAAACTACATTCATTCTACACTGTAGATGCACCATAGGACTCTAGTGCAGTCTAACTCATCTCATTCTCCTCTCTTATTCTGTTTCATTTAATAGCACAGATGCAGTGGAAGAGCTAGGCATTTTGAGTAAGACTTTAAATTATTCTAGAGAAATGCTATAATTTGAACTCTGAGTAGGAGACTCAACTATATATGGCTTCTACAGAAAGCTTAAGCCCCCCCATTTACCTTGAAAAAATAAATCACCTAACAAAGCATGCTTGCAGGAAAATATGTGAAAAAAACTACATAATAATGTCAGAGTTTTATATCATTTCTTAAGTGAAAATGGGTAAGTGATTGTAAGGATCATGAGCAAACACTGTATGGCCAGCAGCAATCAAGCCACCTGTTGGAGATGGAGTGCTACTAAAAGAGACTGAGTATATTATTATTATTATTATTATTATTATTATTATTATTATTATTATTATTATTATTATTATTATTATTTTATGATACAGCAAACAAGATAGATATGCTGGATTTTGTATCACAAAATCACAAATCGAACACTTCCCAAGTGTTTAGGACTGTGAGATGTATTTTTGGATGATGCACGCAGATCCCAAAAGGCCACCCGCCTTTTGCAGTTGGCAGATCATAATTTTGTCAATGCCTATTGTTTCCAAATGCTGGCTGAGATCTTTTGGCACGGCACCCATTATTATTATTATTATTATTATTATTATTATTATTATTATTATTATTATTACTACATCACTTCTACCCCGCCCTTCTCACCCATCAGCGGACTCAGGGTGGCTTACGATATAAACATCTGCATCAAAGAAAAACAGTTTACATCAAAAATTTAAACTCCATTAAAATTAAAAATTACAATAAAGTTAAGAACATACATTAAAAACTGTCATAATTATACATTTAAATATACATTTGAGGTGCTTTTCATGTCCAGATGGAGTCTGTCAGTGAGTCATACATTCATATCTCATTTCTGCTGCTACTCTTGCTCAAAAGCCTGGTCCCATAACCACATTTTCGTTCTTTTTCGGAAGGACAGGAGGGAGGAAGCCTGTCTAATTTCATTTGGGAGGGTGTTCCATAGGCAGGGGACCACCACTGAGAAGGCCCTGTCTCTCGTCCACGTCAGCCGCACTTGTGAAGCTGGTGGGACCAAGAGCAGGGCCTCCCCGGAGGATCTCAGTTTCCGTGGTGGGTCATAGCAGGAGAAATGTTCGGACAGGTAAGCTGGGCTGGAACCGTTTAGCGCTTTATAGGTTAAAGCCAGCACTTTGAATTGTGCTCAGTAGCTAATCGGCAGCCAGTGGAGCTGACGTAACGGGGGGTAGTACGCTCCCTGTACATTGCCCCAGTTAACAGCCTGGCTGCCTCCCATTGGACTAGTTGAAGCTTCCAAACAGTCTTCAAAGGCAGCCCCATGTAGAGTGCATTGTAGTAATCTAATCGGGATGTAACAAGAGCGTGGACCACCATGGCCAAGTCTGGCTTCCCAAGGTACGGGCACAGTTGGTGCACAAGTTTTAATTGTGCAAAGGCTCCCCTAGCCACCGCCAAGACCTGGGGCTCCAGGCTTAATGCTGAGTCTAGGATCACCCCCAGACTGCGAACCTGCGCCTTCAGGGGGAGTGTGACCCCACCCAGCACAGGCTGTAACTCTATACCCTCTTCGGCCTTCCGACTGACCAGGAGGACCTCTGTCTTGTCTGGATTCAGTTTCAATTTGTTGGCCCTCATCCAGTCCGACACAGCGGCCAAGCACCGGTTCAGGACCAGGACAGCCTCCTTAGTGACAGGTGGGAAGGAGTGACAGAGCTGGACATCATCTGCGTACAGATGACACCGCACCCTGAAACTCCGGATGATCTCTCCCAGCAGCTTCATGTAGATGTTAAACAACAAGGGGGACATCATGTTACTTGAGGTTGGTTGAACACTGGATGCTGAGGAGGAGTTTGGAGTTGCTGGAGCTGATTGTCAGAGATTGGGATTGCTGGAGGAAAGTTGGAGTTGCTGGAGGTGTATTGTTTACAAGAAAGCTGCAATGTCTGGAGAACAAGGCTGTGGCAAGTTATCTGAAGATAAGAACTTTTTGTTTACTTGACATCCTGTGGAGGCAGCTGGAAATCCAAGGACTCTGCTATATTGTAAATACCTTTTACACATAAACCTTTTCTTTGTTAAAGGAACAGTTTGTGTTTTAATTGGAGGGGAAAGCTTCCAGAGAAGGGGGTTGCAAATTTAGAACCCCAAATTGACGGGCACAACAAATAAAACAGACAGCTTTCATCACTTGAGAGGATATCTCTTCTCAATACATGCCAAATGTATTTTCTGGCTTGAACCAAGGGAACATCACAGCAAGGGAAGAGGGAGGAAGAAAGGAAAGAATCACAAACAAAATGCAAACCTTAGCAAATCCAGGTATATATGCTAGTTATTTATAAAATACAGTAGTGTACATTTTAATAAGTATCTGTCTGACATCAGATAGGAATCAAATTAAACTACAACAGACAAAACTGTAGGTCACAAAAGGGGGAGGTGGCATGCTTGCATTGTTTTTTATTTCCATTTGGCATCCTGTAGCACAAGGGTTTTTAAAATCCTATGAGAAAGGGTGAAATTAATTTGAAATATAACAGTATTTGAGGCAGAGGAAAGTTAAGAATTATGATGCATACCTCGATGAAGTGGACACTTAATAAAACACTCAGTAAAATGAAGCTTCCTCTTCAGGTAATTCAGATAATATTATGTGGCCTCTAAGGTTATCTGCTGTTATCTTTAAAAAGCAAAGGCAGACTCATGCATAAATCTATTCCAATTTTGGAAAGTCTCCAAGGTGGGTTTGTTTAATATCTCCCTTTTTGTGATATAATAGAAGAGGAAATGAGTTTAGAAGACCTTGATTCTTGAATACCTTGTACTGAGGTTTTGTACATTCCATATACACCTGAAAATATTTTTCATTACCACCTCGATAGATCATCACCTTGTTGTGATGCGGGGACTTGTGTATTCCAATAAACCTGTGAGTGATGGCATCAGGCAAGGTCATAGGGGAGGAACCAGAACAAGCATGATCTGAAGAAATAAGACCTCAATGGTGGGAGTAGGTGAATTATAACATGGTATATGTTACAACAGTTGTGACTGTGGACAAAAACTGCAACAGATAAGAGGTCATTGCTTGTTGGGTTAACTATGCCAGTGGATCAGAGCTTCTTTTTGTGAAGATTCTGTTGGTCACTGTGCACTGATCTCCATACATGAAACAAATCCACATACAGGTGTCTTTCAAGTCAAACCAAAACCAACATAAGTCCCATGGTGATCAGTTAGTGTTAATGGGACAGGACTGTGAAGTCTAGAAGTCCCTAGCTACGGACCAGCACATGGGTGGTGGATATGTATTTGGTCATTCTAACTCAAGTATTGAGGCAGTTGAGCAGCCTGGCAGTTATATCCATTACTGAGCAGACCTATTTAGGATCCTTTCTGCTCACCCTATATGGCGACGGGACTAGAAAAGGTGCCCTAAACATAGTGTGCCTCTTTTATTTAAACTTGACTAGCCTGCACATCCAGAGGGGTAACAACTAGGCTTGTGCATGGATTCATTTTAGATATTTGCCTTTGGCTTGTTCAGCTTGTCTGGAAGCACATAATGGAGTGTGCTCCACTGCCATTTTTTTTTTACCATCCACAACAGAACAAACACTGGCTGCTTTCACTTTCCACCTTCCATCTGAAAATCAATGTCCTCATTGTGACAGACCATGCCAATCCAGAATGGGAAAGGGAAATCCAGAAGGGAAAAAAGAACGACCCAGACAATTACCGTCCGGTCAGCCTCACATCGATACCAGGCAAGATTCTGGAAAAGATCATTAAGGAAGTGGTCTGCAAACACTTAGAAACAAATGCAGTCATTGCTAATAGTCAACACGGATTTACCAAAAACAAGTCATGCCAGACTAATCTGATCTCTTTTTTCGATAGAGTTACGAGTTAGGTTGATACAGGGAATGCTGTGGATGTAGCGTACCTGGATTTCAGTAAGGCCTTCGACAAAGTCCCCCACAACCTTCTGGCAAACAAGCTAGTAAAATGTGGGCTAGACAAAACTATGGTTAGATGGATCTGTAATTGGCTAAGCGAACAAACCCAAAGGGTGCTCACCAATGCGTCATCTTCATCATGGAAAGAAGTCACGAGTGGAGTGCCGCAGGGCTCCGTCCTGGGCCCGGTTCTGTTCAACATCTTTATTAACAACTTAGATGAAGGGTTAGAAGGCACGATCATCAAGTTTGCAGATGACACCAAACTGGGAGGGATAGCTAACACTCGAGAAGACAGGAGCAGAATTCAAAACGATCTTGACAGACTAGAAAGATGGGCCGAAACTAACAAAATGAAGTTCAACAGGGACAAATGCAAGATACTTCACTCTGGCAGAAAAAATGGAAATCAAAGATACAGAATGGGGGACGCCTGGCTTGACAGCAGTGTGTGCGAAAAAGACCTTGGAGTCCTCGTGGACAACAAGTTAAACACGAGCCTACAATGTGATGCGGCAGCTAAAAAAGCCAACGGGATTCTGGCCTGCATCAATAAGGGTATAGCATCTAGATCCAGGGAAGTCATGCTCCCCCTCTATTCTGCCTTGGTCAGACCACACCTGGAATACTGTGTCCAATTTTGGGCACCACAGGTGAAGGGAGATGTTGACAAGCTGGAAAGCGTCCAGAGGAGGGCAACTAAAATGATTAAGGGTCTGGAGAACAAGCCCTATGAGGAGCGGCTTAAAGAGCTGGGCATGTTTAGCCTGTAGAAGAGAAGGCTGAGAGGAGACATGATAGCCATGTACAAATATGTGAGGGGAAGTCATAGGGAGGAGGGAGCAAGCTTGTTTTCTGCTGCCCTGCAGACTAGGACACGGAACAATGTCTTCAAACTACAGGAAAGGAGATTCCACCTGAACATCAGGAAGAACTTCCTCACTGTGAGGGCTGTTCAGCAGTGGAACTCTCTGCCCCGGACTGTGGTGGAGGCTCTTTCCTTGGAGGCTTTTAAGCAGAGGCTGGATGGCCATCTGTCAGGGGTGCTTTGAATGTGATTTCCTGCTTCTTGGTAGGGGGTTGGACTGGATGGCCCATGAGGTCTCTTCCAACTCTACTATTCTATCATTCTATGATTCTAGGTCTCCACAGGCACTTAAAGACACATCGTCAAGACTCTACTTCTGGAGGATAATCATAGTCAGTCATAAATGATGGCCTATGATGATGATTTTTCATTAACAAATGTGTATCTGAATCATATGACTTCCAATATGGTGGTAGTGGTGGCTGAATGCATTTTCCCATGGGAAACACATATACTACATATTTGAATAAGCTGGCAATACATTTTTGCTCTTAACATGACTGCAAGTTTCCATGCACCTCAGTTACTGCGTTGTCATGGAAGGTAATTCTGTTCAACTATCCTCTACAAACAGTGCAAATAGTATAAGGTGCTTCAAAATGAGGAACCTGATTTGAAATGGCTAAATCTCTGCAATCACAAAGGATTACTGCTAGATGCTTCTTATAGTGCACAACCAGCCCCTAGTCTCAATCATTTGCAAGATGGAGACCTTGCAACATAAGGCCTAATGAGATATTTTCCATTTGTGGATTTAATTTTTAGATTTGTTTCTGGCTCAAAATGGCTAGTAAAACATGGTAACTTGATAGCTCATTAAACCATTTGTAACTTTTTGTTGAATTTTGTTTAACATGTTGCCATTGTGAAATATACTGTTTTGGCCATTGGTCCATCATTTTGAAACACCCTGTATAATCCTATAGTAGTTTTACTACTTGAAAAGTTTTTCTCCATTGTGAACAAGACTGCATGGGTTTTGTAATTATCTTTCACTGTTTGTGCAAACTAAACATAATTCTTGGACATTAAAACATTTTTACACATTTCACTAATGTCTCTTAGGCAATATAGTTTATTGTTCAAAACCACCACAAGTTTCTTAATAGAAAACCCAAGATTCACACCCACTAGAATTCAGTATTTTTTGAAAACACACACACACTGTAAAAAGGAAATAATTTTTTAAAATCAGTTAGTTCCTAAAGATAATGAGGTTCCTTTAAATCGAATCTTGATGAAAATCACAACTGAAATTTCTTTTATTTTTGTCTTCTCTTCTGCTACTTTACTTATTGCACAGTCAGATAATTGCCACCATCAATAATGAGCCAGACATTTTAAATGGTTTCCCTGCAGAAGAGCTGTAAAACTAGTCAGGTTTCCAGCAGTTGAATTATTCCTTATCATAGTGATTCTACTTCTTTAGAATTAAAGGGTCATCTACAGGTGTTTGCAAAATTTACGCACTTAGCTTTACTCCCTGCTGAATTACCAGGTTCTGCAATATCTTTGTATAATGAGACAAGTTAAAAGTTAGAAGGTACCAGTCTGTTTCAAAGCAGACAAGCCTTGTTAGAAGGAGTTACACACACAACCCTTCCACAGATTTCTCCTGCATACATCATTCATGCTGCATTTTTCAATTTAAATGCATTTGGGAGGGGCATTATATAACCTTCTAAGGGAACTTCAGGCCTCCATCTATTCTGGCACCAGCAAACAGGAGCCTAGCCAGCACAATGTCACAAACATGACATTACATTATTGGTGTTCTAGCAAAAGGGAATTATTTTGGCAGGTGCAGCTTGATGTGCAAGTATGAAATTCCCTTGGCTGCAGAGGCATTAAAAGAACAGGAGCTCCATTTTCTTTTGCATCTAAGTGTCACCAGAGACAGATAGTCTGGTATGAGTGTCTAAGAGGATTTTAATTTTATATATATATATATAATCAAAACTTCCACTATTTATAAGGATTTGGGCCTGAAACCTTTCTTGCATTGCCCAGACCAGTTTCTATGGGTGCATTTACACTGTAGTATTAATCCAGTTTGACACCACTTTCACTGACCTGGTTTAATGTTATAGAACACTAGGAGTTGTAATCTGATGAGGCACCAGCAATTTGGAAGAAAGGACTGTAGATGTTGTAAAAGGACAGTTCCCTTGTTTCCACTGAGTCATGGCAGTTAAAGTGGTGTCAAACTGCATTAATTCTACAGTGTAAGTCCATCCGTTTCATTGACATGGTAAGTCCACTGCCTTAATAGCAGTGCATAGACATTCTGCCTCCTCCTTTTCCCCATCTTTGGTACCTCTTTACTTGCTGCATAACACCCCACAAAGATCAGCAGGAGGTCCATTTAACTCCCCCTTCCATTGTTCATTGGGGACATACCCAGAAATGAGTAACCAGGCAGAAACTCTATTACATTACCCTACAGGCAAACATCCTTTCCAACTCATTACTCCCAAAGTTATCAAAGTAAATTGTTACAACTAACACATTGCTCCAAAGTGCTGCACAGATCAGTGTGAAAATTTATTTTCCAGTAATTTTCTTTTCAGTGAAAGCAATTAGTAATTTTAGTCATTTTCTCCCCATGGTGAAAAATCATCAAATACTATATAGTTTATTCTGTCAACATGAAGGCAGCCATATAGAGTATTTGGCTGTGTAGATTCATATAATCTAGTTCAAAGCAGATAATGTGGATTATCTGATTTGATAATCTGGATTATATGGCAGTGTAGAAGGGGCCTTATAGATCACTCTAAAAATAATGGATGACTGCCCAATATGCTTAAGAATACCTTTGCCTAGGGGTTGTTGCAGTGCTGCAGAATAAAAATTAGCATGTGCACGCTGTTATCTGAAGAAGGGAATTAAATGTTTGAAGGATTCAATGGAAACATTGAGTCAGAAACAAACACTTCAGCTTTATCTCAATTGTGAATTAAAATACTGGTAACTCTCAGTGCCCATTAATATGTTTAGAATGTTTCCCAATGTCTTGATTTGGATTTATAATTGTGATTCTTAATTAAACTGAAACAAGAGTTTAACTCAACTATGTAAACTGTGGAACACCCTCCCAAGAGAGATGCGTCAAATTCCAACCCTGTTGGGCTTCAGAAAAGCCTTAAAAACATGGCTGTGTGCCCAGGCTTTTAATCAATAAATGGTGAAAATGACACAGACTGAACTGTAGGCAAAGCATGAGGAAGAACGGATCTGATTTTATGTTTGAAATGTATATTTTTAATTCATAATGTATTTTAATAGTTTTAACTGTTTTATGTGCTGTTTTATATTGGTTTGTATGGGCATCTAATTGTTGCTACTGTTGTAAGCCGCCCTGAGTCCCTTCAGGTGAGAAGGGCGGGATATAAATGTGAGAAATAAATAAATAAATAAACTGAAGAAGTTGATCCATTAATAAAGGCATCATCATCATCATCATCATCATCATCATCGGCTACATCCAACTATGATTGCCTTCCAAGTGTAGGGTCTTGCTGTTGGGTGTGTAGGTGGCTGTAGAGATCTAAAGGAATACAATTTTTACAATTAGAAGATGACTCCCAAGCCATTAAAATTCATTGTCAAGAGGTATATACTTTATGGACATCTAATAAACATCTTCCTGTGGTGGTATAGCTATTTCTCTGTCATGGTCTTCAAAACACACTGCTTCTTACAGATAAAGTTTTAATGCTCCTGTACTTCCACCTCTCCCTTTCCAAATGACAATGAAGGCTATGATGACTGGGGGCTTGTCTATACTGGCAAAAAAAACCAAAAAAACAAACAAACTCTGGGCTCAACCCAAATAGCAATCTCCAGTGAGTATTGCAAAGCTTTATACTTTAAACTGAGTTTGCCTCACTTGAGCAAAGTTAGGGGATACTCTGGAGTTTGCTGGAAACTCTGGAGCAGTAGTTCTCAACCTGGGGTCCCAGATGCTTTTGGCCTACAAACTTCCAGAAATCCCAGTCAGTTTACCATCTGTTGGGATTTCTGGGAATTGAAGGCCAAAAACATCTGGGGACCCCAGGTTGAGAACTACTGCTCTACAGTATCCCAGTGCTTTGGGTCAGTCTGAATATTGGGGTTAGGTTCACTTTGGCCCAATTCACTGTTAAGAACAGACACTAGAAAGATCACCCATTCCCTTTGCCATGGAGGTAGTGAGGTCTGTGCTGTCCCAGTGGAGTGGATATGCTCCTGGCCAACTGGATTATCCTGGGCTGTTCCAGGGCAGATTTAAGGTGCCTGGTGTAGAAAAGTCTCAGATGACCTAGGAAAAGATCACACTGTAAAAAGTATGGCTAAATGCAGATTGGAAGATGGGCCTTCCCATGTGTATGGCCACTGATTGGAAAGCTGGGGAGAAAAAGTAGGGACAGAAGCCCTAGGGTTACAAAGATACATGATAAAAGTAGTGATTTCCTTCAGTAGTGTTATGTTTTGACATGTCACCACCATATTAGGATTTCAGCTGAAATCTTGAAGTTGAGATAGAAACTCAAAATTATCTCTGTGTGACTGACTGCTGTCTCCATTGCTTTCAGTGAACATGCAGGTGTGCTTTATCCCTTGGGAAATAATTGGAATCCATAGTCGTGGCTGAACATCATGCATTAATCAGATATGATAGCCATATGGTGAGGCTGCTGCCAGGACCTGTACAGAAAATGTCAGGCCAAGACATCTTCTGGATTTACTAATAGCTGAAGTAGATTAAGGACTGCAGGAGGATTGGCACATTTCCATTAAAGTTATATGTTGAAATGAATGGGAATTCAATAAAGTTATTTCTTTAACAATAAAGTTGCAAAATTTGCCTATTTTCTTAATTTATCAGAAGGAACATGTGATTAAAATCTATAAATGTAAGAGAAAGTGAAATCGACAGATTCACTCTTCCAAACAGAGGTCTTTGGTGCTTAGCTCTTCAAAGTGTGGCATTAAGTCTTTGTATGCATTCAGTTATATTTCTAGTCCTTAGTTGTGATTGGCACCCATTTGGGGTTTTTTCTCTCTCTTTCTGTCATTCTTTTTATTTTAAACAAGGACATTTTCCAACAGGTGAAAATTTGTTTATTTTGGCTTATTTTTTGTAATTTTTTAATTAAGTGCTTTTAAACATAACAATAATAAGTATAGAAAAGAAAGTGAAAAGGAAGGGGGTGATACGAATGGAGAAAAAAGAATTCTTTTAAAAAAAAGATTTAAAAAAACACAACAAAACCCACGAAAGATTGTACTTTCCATCTTTTCTTCTAAGGGGTAAAGTATTTTGTACATGTTGTCCTTTGTATTTCCACTTCATCTTCATATCTTTGTGAAAAATTCCTCTTTTTCTATAAAAGTTGTCAATAATGTCCAGTCTGTTTCTTTTGTTGATTTACCATGGTGGGTTTTCAGGTAGTAGGTCAAAGCGTGATTGGTGGATAAAGACTTAAAATAGTGTATAGCTACTAAAATAATGTATAAATATTAAAATAAATATAGTGTCCCTACTTCTCGGATTTTCACTTATTGCGGGTGGTCCTGGAATGTAACCCCATGATAAGTGAGGGAACACTGTACATGCTAATTATTGAGTAAATTGTGTTCATAAAACAGTGGTGCTCAATTCCATATTTCCTAACAAACCTGTGTGCTCATTAGGAAAACGTAAAGTCAGGTTTAATTACATGGAAGCCCACTGGGCCATTTTTTCACATTTGCAACACCATTTTAATAAGACAGATCCTCTGCATAATTTCTAATAGCATAGACTGTCTTAATTAAATAGGTGTTTTCCAATAGAGACAGGTAACGTAAAACCCTTCTGATGTCTACACCATCTGATCTTTGTGGGAGATTTTATGTTTTTCAAAGAGTAACGTACCATTATAATTATTCAAGAATTCATTTACTACCCTAGTTTCTAACCTTTTTAGTAAGTTAAAAAATAAACAAAAAGAAGAGCAACTCATATTCTATTACTATTTCCTCTGATATTTACCCTCCACAGCAGGGAACTGTCATTGGAAAATAACAGGTAGAAAAAGTTGAACTCACCATCCTCACAGTACTGCAGACTCCCTAGTGTGCTGTTGACACTTCAAAAAATAAATTGGACATGTTAATTGCATTTGTAGAAAGTTTACTATGGGATTCAAACACACTAGGGCCATGTCTACATTGGCTATTTAATCCAGGGTCAGTTTGGAGCCTTATGCTCCAAACTGACCCCGGGGTGGTCGTGATAGTGGCCACGTGCATTGGGCTGAAACCTTTGTGGCTTTGCATGGCATGCAGCCAGTCCAGATGGTCTGAGTGCATTGGACCATCTGAACCATCACTTTGTCCTCTGTGTCACCGCTGCCATCCCTGCCCACTATGGAGCTCTCCACACCTGTCACTTCTGCTGATGTTAGAATGGGGCACCCTCCTGATCAGCAAGGTGTAGAGTGACTGCCTTCTTCTTGATGGTCATGCTAGTACCTCATTCTGACATTGGTAGATGAGCTCATGATTGCAGGTGCTTACAGGGAATGTCATGGCCAATGGGAAGTGGCAGCGGCATTTTGGGAATGACACATCACCCTTCCTCTATGCTGATCATCTTGGAGAAAGGGTAATGATGTCCATCTGGAAAGTGGAAGCTGTCAGGACCCAGGCTGCAGAGCACCAATAACCATGCGCAGAGACCAGAATCTAACTAATATCTTTATTGAGGAAATATATAAAGTTAATAAAAACAAGTGTAGAATATAGTTCAGAAGTAGACCTTTCAGGAAAGGTCAAAAATAGTCCAGGAAAACAATGTCCAATATGAAATATTAAGGTCCAAAGTTGAAATCCAATAACCGAAACACACACTTTGCCAAGCAAAGTGAGGGGAAATGACAAGGTCCTTTAGTCCATGGAGCTTAATGCAAGGCTAGGAAGCAAACTAGATTCTTGGCAAACAAGGCTTGATTCAAGGCAACAAGAAGCGAGGAGCAAGAACAGGGTCCGTGGCGAAATCCGTGGCTAGGTCCGGGGAACAAGGCAGGGCTGGAACGAGAGCAAGGTCCTGGAAAACTGGAGTAGCGTAGTCCACACACAATCTACTCCTGAAGCTGACGAATTGACTCCGCAAGGAATCCTTTGTGGCCAAACATCTATATAGGATCTTGTTTTCCCGCCAAAGCACACTTTCTCTGGGGAACAAGAACCGAAACCTATACTGTCCAGATGCAAGACTCCTTAAACTTTCCCAAGGGAAATAGACTTAATCATCTAATTGTCTGGCAGCTATCCGGGCGCTTCGGCGAGTCGCCTCCCGAGCATGTCTATCTTGATTATAATAAAGGCGGCGAGAAAATGGGGGAGATTTCTCCTCAAGGCTTGTTTGGCTGACTTCTTGTGGACAAACATCCTGCAGCTGCAAGGGATCCAAATCTGGCAGAAACGGTGGGAAACCCAAGTTTTCCTCTTCATCTGTCACAACAGTACTAGGAACGGGACTACATGGCCCATGAGTCATCACACTATCCCCCTCCTCAAGGCCCCCCTCAAACTTGGCCTCTCTCCTCGATTCGCGGGGCCGCGGCTTAGCAGGGTAGGCCTGATGGAAGCGGCGGACTAAATCAGGGGCATGGACTGTGGAAGCATCTTCCCAAGAGCGTTCTTCGGGTCCAAAACCCACCCAGTCAATGAGATACTGAAGGCGGCGGCGGTGGAAGCGAGAATCCAAAATGTCCTGAACCTCGAATTCCTCCTCCCCATCCACCAAAACAGGAGTGGGGGCCGGCCGGTCTGCATCAGGGCGCACACCATCCGCCGGAAGGAGCAGGGAGCGATGAAACACTGGATGAATGCGCATAGAGCGCGGAAGTTGGAGTTTGAAAGTCACGGGGTTAAGATGCGCCACCACTGGATAAGGACCAATGAAACGGGCATCTAGCTTCTGGCAGGGACGGTGGGAGGGCAAAAAGCGAGTGGACAAAAGAACCCGATCTCCTACCTTGATCTCGGGGCCCGGCTGGCGATGACTGTCAGCGTGGCGTTTATAGTCCTCCTTGGCTTGATCCAGTTGTTGGTGCAAGAGTTGTTGCACCGCTGTGAGTTCTTGCAACCAGTCCTCCGCTGCGGGGACTTCTGAGGTTTCAATGACAGAAGGAAAGAAACGTGGATGGAAGCCATAGTTTGCAAAGAACGGGGTTTCTTTAGTTGAAGCCTGGACACCGTTGTTGTAGGCAAACTCTGACAGAGGTAACAGGGAAGCCCAATTGTCCTGCTGATAGTTTACATAACAGCGTAGGTATTGTTCCAGAGTGGCATTGGTGCGCTCAGTTTGCCCATCCGTTTGGGGATGGTGAGCTGAAGATAAACGAGAGTCTATGCCCAATAGTTTTTGCAGTGCCTTCCAGAAACGAGAGGTGAATTGAGATCCACGGTCTGTGACTAAACTCTTGGGCAATCCATGTAGTTTGAAAACATCCTGAAGGAATAAATCTGCAGTCTCTTTGGCCGTGGGGAGGCCTTCGCAGGGAATGAAATGGGCCAATTTGGTAAAAAGGTCCACCACCACTAGGATCGTGGTGAAACCAAGAGAAGGTGGTAGGTCAGTGATAAAATCCGCAGAAATTATCTCCCATGGACGAGATGGAGTAGGAAGGGGATGCAGTAGCGCTGAGGGCTTCTCCCTTCTTATCTTGGAACGCTGGCATACCGGGCAGGTATTGACATATTTTTCTACATCCTTGCGGATCTTGGGCCACCAAAAATCTCGTAGGATCAAATGCATGGTTTTAAATAGTCCAAAGTGCCCTGCTGGCTTGCAGTCATGACACAGACGAAGTGCCTTTTCTCTGCCTGGTCCTGGAGGGATGTAGACGTGTTTTCTGTAACAAAGTAACCCAGAGGGAGGGAGTTGGTTCAACTGCAGTGGATTTGGTGTTTCCCACTGTGAGCGTGGCAAAGTTCTCGGGCTGCAGCAATTGGGATTCGAAGGTCTCTTTGCGCCCTGCAGCATACTCTGGTTTTCGTGACAGAGCGTCTGCTTGCTTGGTCTGAGCTGGGGTTACATAATGGATCTGGAAGTCAAAGCGTTCAAAAAACAAAGCCCAGCGCTGCTGCCTCTGATTTAACTTGCGGGCAGTTCTTAGGTGTTCCAAATTACGATGGTCAGTATGGACCTCAATGGGAAATTTGGCCCCTTCTAACCAATGCCTCCAATTTTCAAAGGCTGCCTTTATGGCCAAAAGTTCCTTCTCCCAAATAGTGTAGTTTCTCTCTGGGGCTGTTAGTTGACGGGAGTAAAAGGCACAAGGGTGCAGATGTTCTCCCACTGGTTGCATGAGTACAGCCCCAATTGCCACATCGGAGGCGTCAGCCTGCACAACAAAAGGGGTTTTGGGATCAGGGTGTTGTAGAATTGGCTGGGACGTGAACAACTTCTTTAGCTGCTGGAACCCTTTCTCTGCTTGCTCCGTCCAGCGGAAAGGCTGTTTTCCATGGATGCAGCTGGTGATTGGGTCAGACCAGCGGGCAAAGTCTGGAATGAACTTGCGGTAGTAGTTCGCGAACCCCAAGAAGCGTTGCACCTCTTTCTTGTTGGTTGGCGCTCGCCATTCCAATACTGCTGAAACCTTTGCCGGGTCCATGGAGAGCCCTAGTGGCGAGACACAGTAACCCAGGAAATCTACCTCTTGTAGATCAAAAGCGCATTTTTCCAACTTGGCATATAGTCCATGATCCCGTAATCGTTGTAACACCATTCTGACGTGTTTCTCATGTTCCGATTGTGATCTAGAGAACACCAAAAAATCGTCCAGGTATATGATCAAGAACCGATCTAGATAATCCTGAAATATATCATTGACAAAGTGCTGGAACGTTGCGGGAGCTCCGGATAAACCGAAATTCATGACAAGGAGCTCGAATAATCCGAATTTAGTCTGGAAGGCGGTTTTCCACTCGTCCCCCTCTCTGATGCGAACTAGATTGTAAGCCCCCCGAAGATTCAGCTTGGTGTAAACCTTGGCCCCTCGAAGCCGGTCTAATAGGTCCGAGATCAAAGGCAGGGGGTAGCGGTTCCGTTTGGTGATATTGTTCAGTGCTCTATAGTCCACAACCAAATGTAAATCCCCTGACTTCTTTTTCACAAACATCACTGGGGAAGCGGCTGGAGATTGAGAGGGTCTGATGAACCCCTTGCGAAGGTTTGACTCTATGAACTCCCTGAGCGCTTCTTGCTCTGGTTCAGTCAAGGAGTAGAGATGTCCTCGCGGGATCGGGGCCCCCTCCACCAAGTCAATGGCACAATCATAAGGCCTATGCGGGGGTAGTCTCTCGGCTTCTTTTTCATTGAAAACATCCCAAAAGTCTGAGTATTTCTTGGGCAAGGTGATGATGGATTCAGCGTCTGTGGCGTGACAGACCTTGGCTACAAGACAATGGTTTTGACAATATTTAGAAGCAAACTGCAGTTCTCTGTTGGTCCATGAGATGCTAGGGTCGTGGAGTGTCAGCCATGGGATTCCCAAAATCACAGGGAAGTGAGGAACCTCGGTAACAAAAAAGGAAATCTCTTCCATGTGTTCCCTTATCCACATTCTGGTGGGTTCAGACCATTGGCTTACTGGACCTGTCTTTAGGGGGCGGCCATCTATGGCTTGCACCACCCGGGCGTTCTTGAACTCATGGTATTGTAATCCCAGAGAGTCGGCATACTCTCTATCGATGACATTGTTTGTTGCTCCTGAGTCTATCATGGCATGGATCGTGACGGGTCCTTTTTTCGCTGACCATAAGGTGACCACTAGGAGAAATAGGACCCCGGTTGGCGGCTCTTGAGTGGGGTTTCTGACCGGGTTGGCGAGCCTCTCTACGCCCGGTCGCTGGCTTCCCCCGCCGGCTTTGCGCCAGCCGCCTCGGCCGTCTCCGTCTCCATGGAGGACGCCGCCGCCAAACGAGCGGCGGGCTTTCTTTTGGCTGGACACTCTCTGGCAAAGTGGCCCCCGTTTCCGCAGTACCAACAGAGGTTTAAACGTTGACGGCGGGCCTTCTCGGCAACGTCTAATCTGGGCCGCACATTGCCCAACTGCATCGGCACCTCCCCGCTTTCTCTGGGGTATGGGGCTGGTGGCGGGGGTCTCCACACTGGACGTGGCTGGATGCCGGCGGGAGCGGGAGGTTTTGCCCCAGCTCTCCCACTCTGGCCTCGGAGCCATTGTTTTCTGTTGGCAAGCATGACTTCGGCTCGTAAACATTGGTCAATAAGTCTTTCAAGAGAGTTTGGAGGATCCACCTTGGAGATTTCTTCCAACATCTCGATGTTGAGACCCTCCCGAAACTGTCCTCTGAGGGCTATGTCATTCCAACCGGTGTTTTGGGCCAACACTCGGAACTCGGCTATGTACTGGGACAAGGGCCTGTCCCCTTGGGAAAGGTGCCGGAGTTTGTGGCCGGCCGCCTCTAAATTGTTGTGATGACCCATGGGCCTTGTAGTCCTGCTCAGGACATTGTAATTCCTGATGAGGAGGAAAACTTGGGTTTTTTACCTTCCCAGTCAGAACTGGATTCCCCTCAGCCAGATCTTTCCCAGGCAGATCTGGAAACCTTGCACCTGCAAGAAAGTTGTCTCCCAGAAGTATGTCAAACAACCCCAGAGCCTACTTCTCCCGTGTTCTTGCGCCGGGAGTTTTGTAAACAACAGAGAAGTTTGGAATCAGCTTCGCGCAGGAGTGCGAGGATTGCAGCTAAGAATGTGGCCAATTAAGACTGCTTCTCGTGAGAATCTTTGGGGAGTCTCACATCTGGTCTCAGAGTTTAGCTTTCGGTTCTGATTCCCAGAGAACTGCTTCGGCGGGAAAGTTAGACTCTATTTAGGTGTTTTACCCGCGTAGTAACTTCGCGGAGTCAATTCGTCAGCCTACGGAGCGAGTTGTGTCTGGACAGCGCGCTCCGATTCAAGCCTCGCTCCTGCTCAAGCCTTGCCCTGCTTTCCAGCCTTCGCCTTGCTTCCCAGCCTTGTTTACCAACGGACTTCGCCTTGTTGCCCAGGACCAATCCTTGCCTTGTATCACGGATTTTACCAAGTTATTCCACGGACCTTGTTCTTGTTCCTAGTTACCTTGTTCCACGTTTTAAGCCTTGTTCAAGTATCAAGTTATTTCCTAGCCTTGCTCAAGTTTATGGACTAAAGGACTTGTCATCTCCCCTCACTTTGCCTGGCAAAGTGAGTGTTTCGGTTATTGGATTACAACTTTGGACCTTAATATTTCATATTGGACATCGCTTTTTTGGACTATTTTAGACCTTTCCTGAAAGGTCTGCTTTTGGACTATTTCATATACTTGCTTTTATTAACTTTATATATTCCTTCAATAAAGATATTAGTTAGATTCTGGCCTCTGTGTTTGGTTATTGGTGCCTTTGCAACCTGGGTCGTGACAGTTTGACTCCGCCAACCATAAGCACCAATTAACCAAGGCCAGAATGTCTACCGGAACCGTGCCGGGTGGGCAGCCGCTTACCTACACCATCGACAAGGATGAGGTGGATCGCATCCGCGACAGACTCAACGCCCAGGATGGAGAAATAAAGGGCTTGCGGGAGCGCGGAATCCGCCTCCCGGCCATGGCGTTGCCTACCAAGTTTACTGGAGAAGCTTCTAAGGTTCATGTTTTCCGTCGCCAATGTCAAGCTTATCTAGAGGCCCGTGATGCCGAGTTTCCCCAAGAAGACATCAAAGTGGCGTGGGTTTACAGTCTTCTAGACGGGCCAGCGGCCAATTGGGCGACGGCACTGTTCGACCAAGCCTCTCCACACCTAAGATCAGCGCAACACTTCTTGGACCACCTCAAGGAGACTTGGGGAATCGAGGACAATTTGGAGGCAGCCGGTCACAAACTCCGTCGCCTATTCCAAGGAGACAGACCAATGTCTCAGTATATAGCCGAGTTCCGAGTGCTGGCCCACAACACCGGCTGGAACGATGTAGCCCTCAGAGGACAATTCCGGGAGGGTCTCAACATTGAAATGCTGGAAGAAATCTCCAAGGTGGATCCTCCCCAGACCCTCGAGGCACTCATTGATCAATGTTTACGGGCTGAAGTCATGATTGCCAACAGGAAACAGTGGGTTCGAGGCCAGGGCAGTAGAGCCGGGGCAAAACCCCCCGCTCCCACCAGCGTTCAGCCACGTCCAGTGTGGAGACCCCCACCGCCAACCCCATACCCCAGAGGAGGCGAGGAGGTGCCGATGCAGTTGGGCAATGTGCGTCCCAGACTGGATGCCGCCGAGAAGGCCCGTCGTCAACGCTTTAACCTCTGTTGGTACTGCGGGAATGGGGGCCACTTCGCCAGAGAGTGCCCAGCCAAAGGGAAGCCTGCCGCCCGTCTTGCGGCGGCGTCCTCCACGGAGACGAAGGCGTCTGAGCCGACTGGCACACAGCCGGCGGGGGAAGCCAACGACCGGGTGTAGAGAGGCTCGCCAACCCGGTCAAAAAATCTATTCAAGAGCCGCCAACCGGGGTCCTGTTCCTTCTCGTGGTCACATTATGGTCAGCAAAAAGGGGACCCGTCATGATCCACGCCATGATAGACTCTGGAGCTACCAACAATTTCATTGATAGAGAGTATGCCGACTCTCTGGGATTACAATATCATGATTTCAAGAATGCCCGTGTGGTGCAAGCCATAGACGGCCGCCCCCTCAAGACGGGCCCCGTAAGTCAGTGGTCGGAACCCACCAGGATGTGGATAAGGGAACATATGGAAGAGATTTCCTTCTTTGTTACCGAGGTTCCCCATTTCCCTGTGATTTTGGGAATCCCATGGCTGACTCTCCACGACCCTAACATCTCCTGGTCCAACAGAGAACTGCAGTTTGCTTCACCGTATTGCCAAAACCATTGCCTCGTAGCCAAAGTCTGCCATGCCACAGACACCGAGCCCATCATCACCTTGCCAAAGAAGTACTCCGAGTATTGGGATGTATTCAATGAGAAAGAAGCCGAAAAATTACCCCCACATAGACCTTATGACTGTGCCATTGACTTGGTGGAGGGGGCCCCGATCCCGCGAGGGCATCTCTACTCCCTGACCGAACCAGAGCAAGAAGCTCTCAGGGAATTCATAGAGACAAACCTTCGCAAGGGATTCATCAGACCCTCTCAATCCCCAGCCGCCTCCCCAGTGATGTTTGTGAAGAAGAAGTCAGGGGAACTACGCTTGGTGGTGGACTACAGAGCATTGAACAATATCACCAAGCGGAACAGCTATCCCCTGCCCTTAATCTCGGATCTACTGGATCGGCTTCGAGGAGCCAAGGTTTACACCAAGCTGGATCTTCGGGGGGCTTACAACTTAGTTCGCATCAGGGAAGGGGACGAGTGGAAGACCGCCTTCCAGACCAAATTCGGATTATTCGAGTCCCGAGTTATGAATTTCGGTTTATGCGGAGCTCCCGCAACGTTCCAGCATTTTGTCAATGACATTTTTCAGGACTATCTAGACAGGTTCTTGATAATCTACCTGGACGATTTTTTGGTGTTTTCTAGATCACAATCAGAACATGAGAACCACGTCAAAATGGTGTTACAACGACTGCGGGATCATGGACTTTATGCCAAGCTGGAAAAATGCGCCTTTGATCTACAAGAGGTAGATTTCCTTGGTTACCGCATCTCGCCTCTAGGGCTTTCCATGGATCCAGCCAAGGTTTCAGCAGTATTGGAATGGCGGGCGCCAACTAACAAGAAAGAGGTGCAGCGTTTCTTGGGGTTCGCGAACTATTACCGCAAGTTCATTCCAGATTTTGCCCGCTGGTCCGACCCCATCACTAGCTGTATCCGTGGAAAGCAGTCTTTCCGCTGGACTGATCAAGCAGAGAAAGGGTTCCAGCAATTAAAGAAACTATTCACCTCCCAGCCAATTCTACAGCACCCAAATCCTGGAACCCCTTTTGTTGTGCAAGCGGACGCCTCCGATGTGGCAATTGGGGCTGTACTCTTACAACCGGTGGGAGATCACCTCCATCCCTGTGCCTTTTACTCTCGTCAACTAACCACACCAGAGAGGAATTACACCATTTGGGAAAAAGAACTACTGGCCATAAAGGCAGCCTTTGAAACTTGGAGACATTGGCTAGAAGGGGCCAAATTTCCCATTGAAGTCCATACTGATCATCGTAATCTAGAACATCTAAGAACTGCCCGCAAACTGAATCAGAGGCAGCAACGTTGGGCTTTATTCTTCGAACGTTTCAACTTCCAGATTCATTACGTGACCCCAGCCCAGACCAAGCAAGCAGACGCCCTGTCACGTAAACCGGAATACGCTGCAGGACGTAAGGAGACCTTTGAATCCCAACTATTACAACCCGAGAACTTTGCCACGCTAACAGTGGGGAACACCAAATCCATTTCCATTGGTTCAACTTCCTCTACTCCAGGACCCATCTGTGCTCAAGAAATCAGGGCTAGTCAGCAAGCAGATGCCTGGGCGCAGGACCAACTTCGCCAAGGTCTGCATTTTCCCTTTTCGCTTAAAGATGGGCTGCTTTGCTATAGAAATCATGTTTATATCCCACCCGGACCGGGCAGGGAAAAAGCGCTTCGTCTGTGTCATGACTGCAAACCAGCAGGACACTTCGGACTATTTAAAACCATGCATCTGATCCTAAGGGATTTTTGGTGGCCCAAGATCCGCAAGGATGTGGAAAAATATGTCAACACCTGCCCAGTATGTCAGCGCTCCAAGATAAGAAGGGAGAAGCCCTCAGGGCTTTTACACCCCCTTCCTACCCCATCTCGCCCATGGGAAATAATTTCTGCGGATTTCATCACTGACCTACCACCTTCCTGTGGATTCACCACGATCTTAGTGGTGGTGGACCTTTTCACCAAGTTAGCCCATTTCATTCCCTGCGAAGGCCTCCCCACGGCCAAAGAGACCGCGGATCTATTCCTTCAACATGTTTTCAGACTACATGGATTGCCCAAGAGTTTAGTCACAGACCGTGGATCTCAATTCACCTCTCGTTTTTGGAAGGCACTACAAAAACTATTGGGCATAGACTCTCGCTTATCTTCAGCTCATCATCCCCAAACAGATGGGCAAACGGAGCGCACCAATGCCACTTTAGAGCAGTATCTTCGCTGTTATGTAAATTACCAACAGGACAATTGGGCTTCTCTGTTACCACTGTCAGAGTTTGCCTACAACAATGGAGTTCAAGCTTCTACAAAAGAAACGCCGTTCTTTGCAAACTACGGCTTCCATCCACGTTTCTTTCCCCCTGTCATTGAAACTTCAGAAGTTCCCGCAGCAGAGGATTGGCTGCAGGAACTCACAGCGGTGCAACAACTTTTGCTCCAGCAACTGGACCAAGCCAAGGAGGACTATAAACGCCACGCTGACAAACACCGCCAGCCGGGCCCTGAAATCAAGGTAGGAGAACGGGTTTTTCTGTCCACTCGCTTTCTGCCCTCCCACCGCCCTTGCCGGAAGTTAGATGCCCGTTTCATTGGCCCCTATCCAGTGGTGGCGCAATTAAACCCCGTGACTTTCAAACTCCAACTTCCGCGTTCAATGCGCATTCACCCAGTGTTTCACCGTTCCCTGCTCCTTCCGGCGGATGGTGTGCGTCCTGATACAGACCAACCGGCCCCCCCTCCTGTTTTGATGAATGGGGAGGAGGAGTTCGAGGTTGAGGACATTTTGGATTCTCGCTTTCATCGCCGCCGCCTACAATATCTCATTGACTGGGTGGGTTTTGGCCCTGAGGAACGCTCTTGGGAAGACGCCTCCACAGTCCATGCTCCTGATCTAACCCGCCGCTTTCATCAAACCTATCCCGCCAAGCCGCGACCTCGCGCCTCGGGGAGAGGGCCCCAGTTTGAGGGGGGCCTTGAGGAGGGGGATAGTGTGATGACCCATGGGCCTTGTAGTCCTGCTCAGGACATTGTAATTCCTGATGAGGAGGAAAACTTGGGTTTTTTACCTTCCCAGTCAGAACTGGATTCCCCTCAGCCAGATCTTTCCCAGGCAGATCTGGAAACCTTGCACCTGCAAGAAAGTTGTCTCCCAGAAGTATGTCAAACAACCCCAGAGCCTACTTCTCCCGTGTTCTTGCGCCGGGAGTTTTGTAAACAACAGAGAAGTTTGGAATCAGCTTCGCGCAGGAGTGCGAGGATTGCAGCTAAGAATGTGGCCAATTAAGACTGCTTCTCGTGAGAATCTTTGGGGAGTCTCACATCTGGTCTCAGAGTTTAGCTTTCGGTTCTGATTCCCAGAGAACTGCTTCGGCGGGAAAGTTAGACTCTATTTAGGTGTTTTACCCGCGTAGTAACTTCGCGGAGTCAATTCGTCAGCCTACGGAGCGAGTTGTGTCTGGACAGCGCGCTCCGATTCAAGCCTCGCTCCTGCTCAAGCCTTGCCCTGCTTTCCAGCCTTCGCCTTGCTTCCCAGCCTTGTTTACCAACGGACTTCGCCTTGTTGCCCAGGACCAATCCTTGCCTTGTATCACGGATTTTACCAAGTTATTCCACGGACCTTGTTCTTGTTCCTAGTTACCTTGTTCCACGTTTTAAGCCTTGTTCAAGTATCAAGTTATTTCCTAGCCTTGCTCAAGTTTATGGACTAAAGGACTTGTCATCTCCCCTCACTTTGCCTGGCAAAGTGAGTGTTTCGGTTATTGGATTACAACTTTGGACCTTAATATTTCATATTGGACATCGCTTTTTTGGACTATTTTAGACCTTTCCTGAAAGGTCTGCTTTTGGACTATTTCATATACTTGCTTTTATTAACTTTATATATTCCTTCAATAAAGATATTAGTTAGATTCTGGCCTCTGTGTTTGGTTATTGGTGCCTTTGCAACCTGGGTCGTGACAATTGTCCTCGATCCCCCAAGTCGCCTTAAGGTGATTCAGGAAGTTTTGCGCGGAACTTAGGTGTGGGGAGGCTTCATCGAACAGCGCTGTGGCCCAATTGGCCGCTGGTCCGTCTAGGAGACTGTAAATCCACGCCACCTTGATGTCTTCTTGGGGAAATTCGGCCTGACGGGCTTCTAGGTATGCCTGGCATTGACGACGGAAAACATGAACCTTGGAAGCTTCTCCAGAAAACTTGGTTGGCAACGCCAGGGCAGGGAGACGGGTTCCGCGTTCCTTCAAACCCCGTATTTCTCCCTCCTGCGTATGGAGCATATCTCGGATTCTGTCCACTTCATCCTTGGCGATGGTGTAGCTGAGTGGTTGGTCTCCCGCCCCGGTTCCAGTAGACATTCTGGCCTAGGTTAATTGGTGCTTAAGGTGGCGGAGTCAAACTGTCAGGACCCAGGCTGCAGAGCACCAATAACCATGCGCAGAGACCAGAATCTAACTAATATCTTTATTGAGGAAATATATAAAGTTAATAAAAACAAGTGTAGAATATAGTTCAGAAGTAGACCTTTCAGGAAAGGTCAAAAATAGTCCAGGAAAACAATGTCCAATATGAAATATTAAGGTCCAAAGTTGAAATCCAATAACCGAAACACACACTTTGCCAAGCAAAGTGAGGGGAAATGACAAGGTCCTTTAGTCCATGGAGCTTAATGCAAGGCTAGGAAGCAAACTAGATTCTTGGCAAACAAGGCTTGATTCAAGGCAACAAGAAGCGAGGAGCAAGAACAGGGTCCGTGGCGAAATCCGTGGCGAGGTCCGGGGAACAAGGCAGGGCTGGAACGAGAGCAAGGTCCTGGAAAACTAGAGTAGCGTAGTCCACACACAATCTACTCCCGAAGCTGACGAATTGACTCCGCAAGGAATCCTTTGTGGCCAAACATCTATATAGGATCTTGTTTTCCCGCCAAAGCACACTTTCTCTGGGGAACAAGAACCGAAACCTATACTGTCCAGATGCAAGACTCCTTAAACTTTCCCAAGGGAAATAGACTTAATCAACTAATTGTCTGGCAGCTATCCGGGCGCTTCGGCGAGTCGCCTCCCGAGCATGTCTATCTTGATTATAATAAAGGCGGCGAGAAAATGGGGGAGATTTCTCCTCAAGGCTTGTTTGGCTGACTTCTTGTGGACAAACATCCTGCAGCTGCAAGGGCTCCAAATCTGGCAGAAACGGTGGGAAACCCAAGTTTTCCTCTTCATCTGTCACAACAGTACTAGGAACGGGACTACATGGCCCATGAGTCATCACAGAAGCTAACCAGCTTTCCAGATAGCCACCTACTTCGGAGTGTTCTACAAGCTATGGAGGGCCCCCCAACTTTGCCTAAAGCAGAGCAAAATTGGGTTAAGGGCAGAAAATCTGAGATACTTGTTGGAAGTCCCTGTGCACATGAATTTGTGATGAGTCCAGGTTTGTTTTATTTGTGCGGACAATCCCCAGGACTGCTGAAAGAAATTTGTTGTCGAAGGCTTTCATGGCCGGGATCACAGGGTTGTTGTATGCCTTTCGGGCTGTGTGGCCATGTTCCAGAAGTATTCTCTCCTGACGTTTTGCCCACATCTATAGCAGGCATCCTCAGATAAACTGGGCAAGGAAGGAAAAATATATATCTGTGGAGAGTCCAGGGTGTGACAAGAGTCCAGGAGAGTCCAGGGTGTGACAAGAGTCCTTGTCAGTTGGAAGCCAGCGTTAATGTTTCAGTTAATCACCCTAATTAGCATTGGAAAGGTTTGTCTCTTGCCTGGGGGGCATCCATTGTTAAGAGTCATTAGCCGTCCTTGGGGCTCTTCTGCCCTCAGAGTGTTGCTTCCCATCTACTGTTTTGATTTTTGAATTTTTTAAAACTGGTAGCCAGATTTTGTTCATTTTCATGGTTTCCTCCTTTCTGTTGAAGTTGTCCACATGCTTGTGGATTTCAATGGCTTCTCTTTGTAGTCTGACATAGTTGTTGGAATGGTCACGCATTTATG
Source organism: Anolis carolinensis (assembly GCF_035594765.1). Classification (NCBI taxonomy): domain Eukaryota; kingdom Metazoa; phylum Chordata; class Lepidosauria; order Squamata; family Anolidae; genus Anolis; species Anolis carolinensis. The sequence continues at coordinate 221,932,937 of NC_085841.1, forward strand.
TGTTCTCAAATAATATACTGTGTCCAGATTGGTTCATCAAGTGCTCTGCTATGGCTGATTTCTCTGGTTGAATTAGTCTGCAGTGCCTTTCATGTTCTTTGACTGGTATTTGTGAAAGAAATTTGTTCTGAGCCCTCACCTGAATGAAAAGTAAGAAAAGACAAAAAGAAAATAAAGGGGAGGTGGGGAAGAAAGACATTTTCTAGTGGAAGACACTCTATAATGTTGGTGCTGTCACTAAGAAGACCTTTCCCTGATACAAGTTGATAATATCACTCATCAGAAATTCTTGGGACCAAAATATTTAGAATTTTGGGGGATTTTGAAATATTTAAGTAAAGGTAAAGGTTTCCCCTGACGTTAAGTCCAGTCATGTCTGACTCTGGGGGTTGGTACTCATCTCCATTTCTAAGCTGAAGAGTCGGCGTTGTCCACAGACACCTCCAAGATCATGTGGCCGGCATGACTGCATGGAGCGCACGTTACCTTCCCGTCGGGGCGGTACCTATTGATCTACTCACATCGGCATGTTTTCGAACTGCTAGGTTGGCAGGAGATGGAGCTAACAGCGACCGCTCACGCCGCTCCCGGGGTTTGAACCTGGGACCTTTCGGTCTCCAGCTCAGTGCTTTAACACACTTTGCCACCGGGGCTCCCTATATTTGTGTAAATATATATACATTTTACATTCTAAAAGAATGTTCTTCAGGTAACATTCTGGCACATTGATTGGTTACATATTCTTCTTTAGTTTTATTTTAAATTTGATATTAATAATCCATGGTTTGTATCACCATTTGCTTCTGGGCTTATATTTTTGCAGAGAGAATGGAGCTTCTCCATCTTCAGCTTCCAATTATGCAGTCTATTTTTGCTAGTGATTCTGCTGAGCATGAGACTGCTGGGGGCACTGCCATCAATGAAAAATAGCGTAAAATTAAATTTGTCTATCTTTTATTTATCTTTAAGCTACCACAAGACTCTTGTCATTTTTCTTGCAAAACACTAACACAACAAATTCTATTTTAATTTAGTATAACAACATAAAATCTGCAATATTCCAAAGGATGTTTCTCGTTAATATTTACACAAGATTGTATTTAATTGCATCCACAAAATGCTTTCTTCATGACGGGGGAAAGGGGATTTCTTTTTATATAATTTTGAATCGTGATTATAATTTATTATTAACATGTGCTTAATTGCATGTACTTTAATGTTTAAAAAACCCTATCAGAAAACAGGTTTAATCTATGAGTGCCAGTATGAAAAGGGAACAGTCCAGCATACTAACAGCATAATATATAATATATTCCATTCCATTGGCTTAATCTCAAGTAAACAACTGTTCATTATAAAGCTGGCAGAGAAAAATCAGATGTTGATGGAAAATCAGTAGTATAAAAACAAATACAAACTCTTCTCATTCTTTTTGTAAATATTTACATTATTCTACAGCACTGGTTCATTACAAAATTCATCGTTTTCATTTCAATTACAAATACAAATGAACCATGTACTATGAAAATCCATTCCATTTAATAAGCATCAAATAGGAAATGGAAAGTTTGTATTTTGAATAGTTTAATTGTAGTTTAGGTGTAGTTTATAGCATGCAGCTGTCGCTGTACTTAGATATATTTAAAATACCTTTTTGTGTTGTATTTTGTGTTTTTCTTGAATAAAAATAGAAATAAAAAAGAAAATGTGGGCCTTTTAGATCACTATGAACTTTCTGTTTTCATACTACTCTGTCAATAAAAGTGAAGAACAATGTTTAGGAAGATGCTGTGGTTGATTTATTATTTATTTATTTGCAATATTTCTATCCCACCTTTCTCCACCCCGAAGAGAACTCAAGGCAGCCATACACAAAGGCAGCTATTTGATGCCTCAGTAACAATACACAATTAAAATGAACATTTAAAATGGAACAATAAAATACAATTTAAACAATAAGAAACATTTACAATCACAATTGATTACATAACCCACAAGCATAACCGGGCCATTCTTATAGTCATAACATGTCATTCCATAACTATTTACTGCACAGGTTCTCCAAAGACTTGGTCAGAGAGCCATGTTTTTACTCTCTTGCAGAAGATCAAGCAGGAGGGGGCTGATCTAATGTCCCTGGGGAGGGAGTTCCATAGCCGAGGGGCCACCACTGAGAAGGCCCTGTCTCTTGCCCCCATCGATCATGCCTGCGAAGTAGGCAGGACCGAGAGCAGGGCCTCCTTGATAATAGGGAAAGGGTGTTTGCAGTGACCGAGAGGGCCTTTGCGCAATTAAAACCTGTGTGCCAACTGTGCCCATTCCTTGAGAAGCCAGATCTGGCCACAGTGATCCATGCCTTATTACATCCCATCTGGATGACTTTAATGAGAACTATGTGGGGCTGCCTCTGAAGAGTGTTAGGAAACACGTTGATACCAGCCAAGATTCTGGAAAAGATCATTAAGGAAGTGGTCTGTGAACATTTAGAAACAAATGCGGTCATTGCTAATAGCCAACATGGATTTACCAAAAACAAGTCATGCCAGACTAATCTGATCTCTTTTTTGACAGAGTTACGAGTTGGGTCAATACAAGGAATGCTATGGATGTAGCCTACCTGGATTTCAGTAAGGCCTTTGACAAAGTCCCCCATGACCTTCTGACAAACAAACTAGTAAAATGTGGGCTAGACAAAACTACGGTTAGGTGGATCTGTAATTTGCTAAGCAAACAAACACAAAAGGTGCTCACCAATGCATCTTCTTCATCTTGGAAAGAAGTCACGAGTGGAGTGCCGCAGGGTTCAGTCCTGGGCCTGGTTCTGTTCAACATCTTTATTAACGACTTAGAGGAAGGGTTAGAAGGCACAATCATCAAGTTTGCAGATGACACCAAACTGGGAGGGATAGCTAACACTCCAGAAGACAGGAGCAGAATTCAAAACGATCTTAACAGACTAGAGAGATGGGCCAAAACTAACAAAATGAAGTTCAATGGGGACAAATGCAAGATACTTCACTTCGGCAGAAAAAATGGAATGCAAAGATACAGAATGGGGGCGCCTGGCTCAACAGCAGTACGTGTGAAAAAGAACTTGGAGTCCTCATGGACAACAAGTTAAACATGAGCCAACAATGCTAAAAAAGCCAACGGGATTCTGACCTGCATAAATAGTGGTATAGCATCTAGTTCCAGGAAAGTCACGCTACTCCTCTATTCTGCCTTGGTCAGACCACACCTGGAATGCTGCTGCTGCTCAGTCGTTTAGTCCTCTCCGACTCTTCGTGACCGCATGGACCAGTCCACGCCAGTGCTTTGAATGCGATTTCCTGCTTCTTGGCAGGTGGTTGGACTGGATGACCTATGAGGTCTGTTCCAATTCTACTATTTTATGATTCTATGATTCTATTATTCTAACTTCAGCTAGTCCAAAGAGCTGCAGCCAGGTTGCTAATGGGCTGGTTAGGGAGCGGATAATCCCCGTTAAATCTCTTCTGCATGATCTCTTCGTTCATCTGGGGAGGCCCTTCTCTCGCTCCCGCCACCATTGCTGGCTTGGTTGGTGGGGACAAAGCAGCGGGCTTTTTCAGTAGTTGCCACCAGGTTCTGGAACTCCCTCCCAGGGGAGATCAGGCAGGCACCCACCCTTGCTTCCTTTAAAAAGCAGCTTAAAACTTGGCTTTTTCACTGCGCCTTTGAATAACTGAGTCCCCTTGTCTAAAAGTCAGATCAATAACACCTTTGTTCACACAGGTCCCTTTTCTCACAACAAATGGGCCTCCCTCCCCTTAGTTCCTGGAATGTTTACACTTTGTCCTTTGACCCAAAGCACTTCAGAACTATGTCATTGCACTTTAGTTTAGGTAGCCCCGTCATGCCATCCCCTCCACCAACCTGGTGGTTCATTTTATCTTACTTTATTTTAACTGTTTCTATTTTTAACTGATTTGTATGTTAAGTTTTTATGATTTACTGTAATGTTTGGTTAAGGTAACTGTTAGTATAACTGCTGGTTTTTACTGTCTTTGTATTTTAATGTGTTTTAACTGATTTATTGTTTTGTATTTCGGGCTTCTGACCCATGTAGCTGCCCCGGGCATAATTAAAAATGCTGGTTATGACCTTTAAAGCCTTAGACGGTTCAGGACCAGGCTATTTGACTGACCGTTTCCCCTTGTACAAACCTGCCAGGGCCCTGAGATTGTCAGGAGAGGCCCTTCTGCTCATTCCACCTCCATCTCAAGCTCATGAGAACGAGAATGAGAGAGAAGCCCTTCTTCATGGCTGCCTCTTGACTCTGGAACTCCCTTGTTGTCCTTCCAGCAGCAGGCTAAAACCATTTTATGAAGACAGACTTTTAAAGATGAAAATTTTGAAAATTGTCAGGGGCTGCTGTGATTGTATACGCTTTTAATGATGTTTAATACTGCTTTAATACTTGTATATTTATATATTTTAAGTTGTATTGCAACGCTTTTAATTGTGAGCCACTTTGAGCCTCTGTATGGGAAGAAAAAGCAGGATATAAATAAACATAATAATAATAATCCTACTGGGATCTGCACGCATCATCCGAAAATACATCATACTTGGGAAATGTTCGACTTGTGATTTTGTGATACGAAATCCAGCATATCTATCTTATTTGCTGTGTCATAATAAAATAATAATAATAATAATAATACAATAACAATAATGGGCTTTTCAGAAGATAGAAGCAATATTCTGAATGAGTTTCTAGCCAGCATTTATTATACACAAAGCCATCCACTTATCCTAGAAAAGCATATTAAGAACAGCTGCCTGTACTTGACATAAACTGATTACTATGTTGACTATTTATGTCAGACCAAATTAATATATTTCAAAACATGTAACTTAAAATGGACCACTTCCCAATACACATTTCTCAAATGGAACAGATTTGCTATGCTTCCTATAGTCTCAGTGACAATGCTTAAAGCATGTGCTATCCATAAAGTAACCCAGTAAAATTCTCTCCCACCCCCGTGTTGATTTAGTAGACCATGTTTCTCATACTATATCACAAGGTGATTTGTCTTTTGGAACAAAATCAAGCCCAAACCCTGTTATCTGTTCTAACCAGAAAGCAAACCTTGGGGTACATTTCTATTATGTCATTATATTTAATAGAACTTGAGCATCCACAGATTTCAATATCCATTGGAAGTCCTGGAACCAACAGCTGATACCTAGGCCCCACTGTAGAATAAATTTTAAAAGGTCACCTTTCAGAACATAATGAAGAGATTATATTTCTATAAATTAAATGATTCAGGCATTTCAGACTTCCTTTTTCTAGTTGAGTCTGATTTGAGTAGAAGTACATTTGAGCATTATCAACCTGCTTCAATGATATCAGCTCTATAATCCACAACATTCTTTTCCCAGGTAAGTTGTGCTGGAAAGCCTTTATCTGAAATGTCTAGACCTTTCTTTGAGTAAGTATATAGAGACTATGATGCAATGTACACTCAATAAGTACCATTTTATGATGTTTATGTGTATGGATTTATGTGTTGTTTGTTACTTTCTGAAGAATAATATTGACAGGCTGAAACATCGCTTTTTTTTTTAAGAACATCAATAAAGCATCACCCCATAGCATTTGAGACATATCACTTTCATTTCTGGGTTCTATAGTATGCTTTCCAGTTTTGTATTTTTCCTGCTTGTGAAAGTGCTTAAGGCGACTTGAAAGCTCCACCCAATATGTCACTGAGGCATACACTTTCCTCTGAGTGCTAGGCAAAACTATAAAGTTCTCATTTCTTATTAGCATTAACAACTTGCTTAAAGAAGTATGTGCTTTCAGCAAACTAAAAGCACCAGGGACATGTGTTATAGGAAGGAATTTATATCTGAGATGGACATGTTTCTGCAGTTCACCTTTCTAATTCATAGTAATCTATATATATATAAATGTTCTGACCATTTCTGCTTTAAGGTAAACAGCAAAACTAAACACCCAAAACCCACGAAACCTGGCAACAAAAGACATGGTCATCCCGGCTGTGTTTAGACATAAAAAAAACCCAATTCAAACTGGAAGTCACACAAAACCCGAAAAACCCGAATACTGCACTGTGCGCATGTGCGGCATGTTGGAGCGCGCAGTTTGGATAAACACACATGCAGCGGAAGATCAACGAAGAATCACTGGCACCAATAAAGAGGCTGAAGCCTGTTGGCTATCTACAAAAGTTTTACTAACAAACGGATAACTCTCAAGACGATATATACAGACAGAGTGCAGAGAGGCAGAGAGCAGAGGGCAGAGGGGAGAAAACAGATAACACAGAGAGCTATTTATAACCACCTCTGCTGTCTGATACAATACACAGTTAACTCTTTACACACTCGCATAGTGGACAGCAGACAGTGCATGATGCAATCTCCAGCTCACATTACATCACTATAAATCAATTACATTTAAACAACTCTATATACAATCATTCCCACTTCAACACGGAAGAGCCTCCACCCTTGGAAAACCTATATCAATTATAGGCAGCAGTGCGCGAGCATCCCAACCGAACACAGAAAACCATTACTGCACTGGCTGGGGTCGGCGGATTGTGTAACATGAAGAAGGAGGACATTAAGCCTACACAACCACATCTGGCAAGTCTTCAAAACTGTGGAGGTGAACGAGGCAGAGGAGAAATGGGTGAAGGAAAGCTTTCCCCTTTTCCAGCTTTTGAAAACTTATTTTCTTTGAATTCAGTCAGGGACTTTGCGAAATGGACATAGCGCGAACGCTGGCAGGAGGAGGGAGGGAGGGTGAGAGAGATGGGAGGGAAAAAGCCACACCACCATTACTTCAGAGACACCTCAGTTTACTTAGCAGACACCCTCCGAAGGGCTGCGAGACCATTTCTTTAAGCACAATCAAGCACTTCTCAGACAAATGAGCCAATGATCAGCTGTGGAGCTATCAGAGAACCTTAAGAGTGGAACTTATTTATTGTCCTTCACACACCTGCTGATGCATTATCCCATTCAGCTTTTAATCATAATATTTTGTCACTTTCAGAGAGGGGCGGTGAACACTATGACATAAATTATTATTACACTGCAATGCTATGGTGCTAATATTTCAGTTGAATTGTCATGGCTGCATCACATGGAATTCTGAGGTCCAAGAGCTCTAGTTGGAATGCTAAATGCCCCTTCCTAAACTGCAAATCCCAGGATTCCATTGGATGTTGCCTTGGCAGTAAAAAGTGGAATACTACTACTATAGCTGTCATCAGAAATTCAGATTTCCAATGTTCTAGAAACACCATAAATCCTTCCTGGACAGTTCAAACCAGAAGGAGGCACTGAATGGGTGGCAGAGATGACACCTGGATCTCTGGAAATATTTTTCATGGGAAACGAACTGACAATGGGTTTGGAGGAGAGCTAAGAAGAGTGGCTTGGATGGAGTTGTCATTGACCCATGGGAGGGGTAGCAGGAGTAGGTAGAACAACGGGGACTTTTGTGAGCAAACTTTACTAGTGACTTTTTGCTTGCTGTAGAAACATAAGTAATACTGTAAATCTATTTCCAAGACTTTCTCTTGTGAGTGGACTACATTACCAGAGAGGTTCTGCAGTTACTTACAATAGCAAAGCAATAGTGTTAAGAATCAGTGCAATAGTGGTAACTCTACCTTTTATAATCTACCATGTCTCTCTCTCAGTTCCCATCAAATGCTATACAACTCAGAAACTGAAAAAAACTGAAGAACAATACTCAAACTTTGCAAAGGAAAAAAGCTTGTACATGTATTACAAATTCAATCCATTTGAATAAATATTGGAATCTTGCTTATTTATAAAAATGGAAGCAAGCAATATATTTGCAAGAGCTGTTATTTGAAACAGAAAAATTTACCTTGTACAGAAAGAGTTTTGCAGATTCTATTAAGGACGCTATGGAAGTTCAGTTTATCCAGACTGTGTTGCTAGGAAACCTTAGCATTTGCCACTTTAATGAGCAAAGCATTATATTACAGATGAAATAATGTAAGAGGCATATCTTGACTACAAGCATCTACAATTAATTAAATGAGCCACAGAAGTCCATTTTGATTGGCAAATAAAAATAACAACAGTGCAAATCTCCCTTGTTACTTATACATAGTGGATCTACATAGCTGATGTAAAACACACCATCCTGTTCTCCTTCACACAGGATCTCAACAACAGCAGAAACAGCTCACATCACCTTCTTTTATACTGGTACAAGAAATCTCTGAGTGTATTTTGTTCAAAACGCTTCAGTCATTGGAGGTGGGAGGATGGGGGAGATGTTTACTCTTCAGGGAGAACATAAAATGCATTTGTGAGGCTAGAAGAAAATATGACAAAGTTATGGAGAGACTTTTGAGTTCTCAGAACTTAAGTCAGTCTGGATATGAATGCAAACAGAAGGTGAATAATAGAAAGTGTGGGCATAATGTTGTTGCTTTTTTACTATGCAAAATAGCAATACCCACCAGATGACTTTAAACTGAACAATGTATTTATTATAACACAGAGTAGTAATCTTTGACTTTTAAAGAAACAGAAACACGTTAACTGAACAATTAAAATCTGTTTCTTTATCCAGTTATACTACCTCAAGGTTGTTCTGACTTCTTTTGTACTCTTATCCTCCTATTTTAGTTTGTTTTACGTATTCTTCTAGTCTACTCCAGTCAGTTTCTCTTCTTGGTTTTCCCTGATTTTTTGCTATCAAGTAGGTTAGCCTGTCCATATTTTTAATCTCTATTATTTTACTAATCCATTCGTCTAGTGAGGGTATCTTGCTTTGTTTCCAGTACTTTGCGTATGTAATTCTGGCTGCTGTCGTCAAAAATATTAAGGTTTTTTCTTCATTGGTTCCGGGGGGAATTTTAGATATTCCTAATAGATATGTTTCCGGGAGTTTGGGGATTCTTTTTCCTATAATTCTTTGTGTGGTTTCGTGTATAAGGGTCCAAAATTCTCTTGCCTTGTTGCAGTTCCACCACATGTGGTGATAAGAGCCTTCTTCTTTTGCGCATTTCCAACATTTAGTATTTAAGGCTTTGTTTGTCATTCCTAGTTTTTTGGGAGTGATGTGCCATCTGTACATCATTTTTAGCCAATTCTCTTTTAGTGCATGTGCATAAGTAAACTTTATTTTCCTCTTCCAGCAGTCTTCCCATTCTTCAAACATGATGGGTCTACCTATGGACTTGGCCCATTTCACCATACTGTTTTTCACTTGCTCAGTTTCTGTATTCCATTCAGAAATATAGACAACTCAAAGAACAATTCAATAAAGACAAAGAAGTAGGTTTCATGGAAAAAGACAACATATGGGATCGAATACTATCAACTGAAAAGAAACTAATCACAAAAATATATGCAGCCCTGCTAGAAGGTTGTTCTGACTTCTGAATAGTTATTCTTAATGATTTTTGCCCAAAAGAGAAGATGTACTCTTCTTCTATATAGCTCGGTAGCACTTAGGCTGCCTAGTCTTGCCTGCAAGAAATGTTGTACGGAACAGTAGTCTCCCTCCTTAAAGTAGCTATTTCCTATGAAAAAGAAACCAAATTCTGTACCTGAACACAAGTATGTTCATGACATTACAGAGGTAAGAATAAGAAATACCTGTTACCCTGGAAGCTTTAACTGCTAGTATCAACATTTTTGTCATCAGTATGGCATTCTTGGAACTCTGTGGCTAGAGATGGATCTACTGGTGCCCTTGTTAAAGCAAAGCCTTGTGTCAAAATAGGAAATACTGATTTGAAGAATTGGGTTTGGTCAAGAAACTGACTGAGCCCAAGTGTTTACAAGCCTAAGACTTTACTTTCAATTTGGAGAAAAGGTTTCTGAATATTTCTGAAAATGTTACACCAGCTCCTCAAAACTGGTCTTTCTGACATATGATTTTTCCAAAAATAATTTTCTGCTACAGCTCAGTATGTGGGGAGATAAAATCAAAGCTCCTGCGAAGGAGGAAAGAGATAATAATATTTCAGCTTTGCATATAAATACTTTGTTATCTGCATTGCAGTTGGCTATTTAGAGTATCGGATATTAAATATGTGCTGGGATAAAAGTCTGTCTATTGGAAAGATACCATCTTTGGTATCTGAAAAGCAATAGATGATTAGAATGAGCGAAACAGAACAGTGGGAAGAGTGAAAGATATGGTGAATTATAGATCACAATTTTTGCATCTGCTCGAAATGTATAGAAGGGTCAAAGCATTTATCATACTAAGGTGGCAGATTGACACTGGTGAAAGATGGGAACCTTTGAAGACAGTTTCAACCACATGTCACCATGCAAAACCTGTTGTTGGTCTGCCATTTTCCTGTGATAAACCCATCCCCTGCTATTGATGGGAAAACCATCAATAGCCCCTGATTGTGGCATGGTCGTCACTTACAGTAGAGTCTCACTTATCCAACATTTGCTTATCCAACGTTCTGGATTATCCAACGCATTTTAGTAGTCAATGTTTTCAATACATCGTGATATTTTGGTGCTAAATTCATAAATACAGTAATTACTACATAGCATTACTGCGTATTGAACTACTTTTTCTGTCAAATTTGTTGTATAACATGATGTTGGGTGCTTAATTTGTAAAATCATAACCTAATTTGATGTTTAATAGGCTTTTCCTTAATCTCTCCTTATTATCCAATATATTCGCTTATCTAACATTCTGCCAGCCCGTTTATGTTGGATAAGTGAGACTCTTCTGTACTTCGTGTGATAAGCTCCGATTTACTTCTGTGCTGGCATGTCCACAAAGAAGTAATACAAAGGGTGGGGGGTGTCCTGTTGTTCCATTCTACTCCACTTCCCGTCACATTAATTCATTATATATAGTTTTTAACCTAAATTTTGCTGGAACTATGAAGTTGCTTTCACAAAATGATTATTTTTAAAATCTTGGAGCAATGGAACTGTGAGAAGAAGGCCCATGGATCAGAGATGAATGGAGAGGTACAATATGAAGGGTCACCATCTCAGTAAATTCTGCTATATCACTGATCACACAAATGCTGAGAAGACTAAGTCCTTTGTTGTTTTTGTAATGTGTCTTCAGCCATTTCCAGTTTATGGCAACCGTAAGGCAACGTACCGTGGAATTTTCTTGTCAAGATTTGTTCAGAAGGAAGTTGCCTTTGCCTTCCTCCAAAACTCAAAGACTTACCCAATGTCACCCATTGGGTTTCCATGGCTAAGCAGAATTTGAATAAGATTCCCTTAAAGAATCCTTATTGGCATGCAAATGACCTCCCCAGCAAAGTGGGAATGTAAATGTGGGGTGTTCAGAATTGAGTCATTCAAACTAAATTTATCCTTATGTGTCATTTCCTGGAATCTTCTATGTTCCAATGGACAGCTTGTTTGGTAAGTCCACATAACCATCAGAAATGAGCAGCTGTTATATGTTATTGTACAGGATTAAGTACAGTAGAGTCACACTTATCCAAAACTCGCTTATCCAAGGTTCTGGACTATCCAAGGCATTTTTGTAGTCAATGTTTTCAATATATCATAATATTTTGGTGCTAAATTCTTAAATACAATAATTACAACATAACATTACTGCGTATTGAACTACTTTTTCTGTCAAATTTGTTGTATAACATGATGTTTTGGTGCATAATTTGTAAAATCATAACCTAATTTTAATAGGCTTTTCTTTAATTCCTCCTTATTATCCAAGATATTTGCTTATCCAAGATTCTGCTGGCCCATTTAGCTTTGATAAGTGAGACTCTACTGCAGGGGTCCCCAAACTAAGGCCCGGGGGCCACATGTGGCCCATCAAAGCCATTTATCCGGCCCCCACCTCCTCCCTTGCCCGGTGCACGCCTTCCAGAGCTTTGCTTGTTTATAATGGTATTTTAATTATTATTTAATAATTAATTAATTAATTATCAAGGGGTGCTTTGCTAGAGCATTTGGTGCACAAAGGCAGAAGGGGGCTGGACTAAGTGGCCCAAGGGGTCTCTTCCAATCCTCTTTATTATTATTATTATTATTATTATTATTATTATTATTATTATTATTATTGACACAAAGATGCAGTATAACACAGCAAACGAGATATATATGCTGGATTTCGTATCACAAATCACAAGTTCCCAACCGTTTAGGGCTGTGTGATGCATTATTATTATCATTATTAACAACATTGAGGCTGGGTGGCCATCTGTCAGGGGTGCTTTGCTTGTGCTTTTGGTGCGCAAAGGTAGAAGAGGGTTGGGCTCAATGGCCTAAGGGGTCTCTTCCAACCCTCTTTATTATTTTTATTATGATTATGATTAACATTGAGGCTGTATTTGTTCCTGTTTGGTTTTTTTTTACTTCAAAATAAGAGGTGTGCAGTGTACATAGGAATTTGTTTATAGGGTTTTTTTTTTCAACTATAATCCAGCCCTACAACAGTCGGAGGGACTATGAACTGGCCCCCTGTTTAAAAAGTTTGGGGACCCCTGCTCTACTGTATATCATTTAGCATCAAAAGTAAAGTCCATGTTTGTAGCTATCTTCTTGGCCTCTCCTCATGCTCTTCCATCATGAAAAGGTTAATTTAGTTTTCAGTAGTAAATATATGATTTCATAGGTCAGGAAAGATTTCTATGGTTTAACAAGAGAAGAAAAGTGATGAAGGATTTCAATATGTGCCTTAAGAATAGCGTTGTTGGGTCTGAAGCAGCTAAAAAAGAGTAGCTTGGTTGCTTAGCAACACCAGTTGCCCAAATTAGCTATCTAAATAGACTAAGTAAGGACAAGCTAGTTGAGGAGCAGTTGTTGTTGTTTCTCTCTTAATTACAGAAACATCGAGCAACACTTGAATATAGGACAGGCCACAGTGTAACCTGACATGACGTTTGGTTAGTTTTTCATGTTTAAGATGTACAACGTTACATATGTGTTTTGGAGGTTGAATGTTCTTGGCAACAGATGGGGGGGTGTGGCTCTCCAAAAACTGCATGGAACCAGCTAAGACCAAATGTAGTTTGTGCCCCACTTGATGCCTGTCCCTGTTGTACATATTGCCAGTGTCATCTGAAGTGTGCTTAAGCAATGTTTTGTGCACACTTAAAATGTGTGTATTCCCTCCCAAATACATCCACTACTATCTGCCAGTGGGAGGATTTCAGAGCATGAATTGCATCCACCCTGTAGATGAGTCCAGACTGAGCCAAGCTTATTGAATTTCAGACAGATTCCTCACACTTCCCCAATGTATATAGGTATGTTGATTTACAGCAGTATGCTAAAACATCAGATTAGTTTGCTTCTGAAGAGCAGAGGCTCTGCTTTACCCACCACAGTGTATGTAAAGGATTTTGTAAATATGCATGAATGTCTTTTCAAAGATGATTTATAGAACACAGGCTTTCCTACCAGCTTTATTCACTGTGCATTGTTATCATCTGCTGGATGCATGATTCTTATTTATTGCAGCTGACAATATCTATGTTTGCATTCAAGTTTACCTGGTTTTTGCCTTGTTTTTAAATACACTGAGTTCCCATCTTTCTTATAGAAAACACATTCTTCTCTCTTGAATGTTTTTTTAGCCTTAAGCTGTCTTGGACCATAACTGCCATAATATATGCAAATTGTATGATAGGCATTTTAATCTGAGGGAATGGAGATTGCAGGTTTTGTTCAGTCCCACAAAGTGAATTCACTGACTGAGTTACACAATGTTGCTTTATGCTGTGGTATGGGAGACAGGACAGGACAGGACGGAAATGATGGGAACTTGCCCCTTTTTTCCCTATTATTTGTAAATATCTTGATTTTTTATGCTTTTAAGGTAATTCATTTAATTATCATCTTATATTACACTAGCTGTGCCCGACCACGCGTTGCTGTGGCGTTGTCTGGTGGTGTTGGTGAGAAATTTGAGTTAGTGGTGGTATTGAATGTCTGTTGTATGGTTGTCTTTATGTTTAGTATGTACAGTAGAGTCAGGCCTCTGTGACTATACAGCTATCTTCTTTCTATGTGAAAAAGATAAGCAAACACTCTAAAGGTTCCAAACATAAAAAGAGATGTGACATGTAAGGGCCACAGAAATAGTCAGGCCTCTCTGAGTATAGAGCTATCTTCTTTCTATGTGAAAAAGATAAGCAAATACTCTAAAGGTTCCAAACATAAAAAGAGATGTGACATGTAAAGGCCACAGAAATAGTCAGGCCTCTCTGAGTATAGAGCCATCTTCTTTCTATGTGAAAAAGATAAGCAAATACTCTAAAGGTTCCAAACACAAAAAGAGATGTGACATGTAAAGGCCACAGAAATAGTCTGGCCTCTCTGAGTATAGAGCTATCTTCTTTCTATGTGAAAAAGATAAGCAAACACTCTAAAGGTACCAAACATAAAAAGAGATGTGACATATAAGGGCCACAGAAATAGTTAGGCCTCTCTTAGTATACAGCTCTCTTCTTTCTATGTGAAAAAGATAAGGAAACACTCTAAAGGTTCCAAACATAAAAAGAGATGTGACATGTAAGGGCCACAGAAATAGTCAGGCCTCTCTGAGTATACAGTTATCTTCTTTCTATGTGAAAAAGATAAGGAAACACTCTAAAGGTTCCAAACATAAAAAGGGATGTGACATGTAAGGGTCACAGAAATAGTCAGGCCTCTCTTAGTATACAGCTATCTTCTTTCTATGTGAAAAAGATAAGCAAACACTCTAAAGGTTCCAAACATAAAAAGAGATGTGAAATGTAAGGGCCACAGAAATAGTCAGCCTCTGCAAACCTTAGGATTGTATGATGATGTTGTTATTATTATTATTATTATTATTATTATTATTATTATTATTATTATTATTGAGAGGCTGGGTGGCCATCTGTTGGGAGTGCTTGGATTGTGTCCTGCATGGCAGATCATGGGAGGTGTTTGCTGGCCCTGATTGTTTAGTGTCTGGCATTCTCGTGTTTAAAGAGTGTTGTTTTTTATTTGGTGTTGTGATTTTAAGCTTGTTAAAATATTAGGAGAGAGATTGTGTTGATTGTCATGGTTCATAGCATATATTTAAATATAGAGTATTAAAATGGGTTGGATATTGTAGAAGGTTGGAGTGGAGATAAATGATTCGGATGATGGGCGGGCGCTAGGACCCAGGGGACAGCTTTTTCCCATTGCCTGCCTTCCCTGTTGCCGGCGGCCATGAGGGCTTCTCTTTTCCCTCCCTGGCATGGCTCCTGATGGTGCGTTGTGGGTTCTCTCCATGTGGAGGTGTGTGAAGTGATTTTGTGTTGTTTCAACCTTAAGGCGTGGATGATGGGTTGTGTTGTCCAATGTCGAGGTTGGGGGACCCGTAGTTTAGTTGCTTTGCTCGGTGCCGCGATTCCATCACTCTTTTATATATATAGATGTTACAGATAGATAAGGTAAAGATTTCCCCTGACGTTAAGTCCAGTCATGTCTGACTCTGGTGGTTGATGCTAATCTCCATTTCTAAGCCGAAGAGCTGGCGTTGTCCGTAGACATCTCCAAGGTCATGTGGCCAGCATGACTGCATGGAGCGCCATTACCTTCCTGCCGGAGCAGTACCTATTGATCTACTCACATTGGTATGTTTTCGAACTGCTAGGTTGGCAGAAGCTGGAGCTAACAGTGGGCGCTCACTCCGCTCCCAGGATTTGAACCTGCAACCTTTTGGTCTGCAAGTTCAGCAGCTCAGTGGTTTAACACACTTCGCCACCAGGGCTCCTTTTTTAAAGACAGATAGATGATAGATAACCTCTGGATGAATATTATCCAGGAAATAGTGGAAATGTAAATGTGTTTGTGTTGCTTGTGTTTTCCCTTTTCTGTGTTGCTCAGGTGCTATGTGAGTCGCTACTTGTCCTTGTTTTAAATGAAATTAGGGAAGTTCTTCAGCTGGGATACACAAGGTGAAACCTGCTTCCTGACGGCCCTCCCTGAATGGAAGATTCCCGAAGAAGTTTGTCACTGCACTTTACAACCTGTAGCTAAAGGGAATTTTTCAATTTTCTTGAATTTACTTTTCAGCACTGAAAAGAAATCATTATAATTCATGGTCATTGCTTCAAGTTCAAAAATATGTCCCTTCATACGCTTGCTCAGGTATGTTTACTTAGTCATTGTATTCTATATACTCATGTATAAGTCTAGAAAATCAGTCCCCAAAAACCTGCACTGACTTATCCATGGGTCCAATATGAACACTGCATCTTAACTTATCAAAAAAGGAATCATCCCCTTTTCTAAATAGAGTGGCAAAAGACAAGAGCTTAGAACCTAAAAGAAACACTGTCCCCTCAACTGGCTTCTGGCCTTTTTGAATGCCTTGGTGGGGAAATAGCAGTGGCAACTAGGGGAAGCTGACCCTCCAAGACAGTCCTAGTGTTTCCCCTTGTTATCCAAAATCTCAGGGTGTGTCCAGCTTGCCAAGCTCTTATTAATGCTAATGAAGTTAAACAAAGTGGAGGGCAGAGTCAGATATCTCTTAATCGCTCCAGTTGGTCAAGGGAAGATGCCAGGAGAACTCACCCAGATCTGGCCTAACTCAAGTTTATAGACATTGACATTTTATAGACATGGTTCTGATTGGTACAAATTATGATTCATGGCCTTATTGGTTCATGGTACATTCATTGCTGAAATAATAGACATTGCTCTAATTGGTACAAATTATGATACCCAGTCTTATTAGTGTAAAGTGTGTGGTAGGAAACATTAAAAAGCCCTTCGTTGGATGAATTTTCAAGTCTGCCTTCTGTATTTGTGCTGTCTTTTCCTGTCCACAGGAGCTCATTAACATAGGAAGTGATTGTTTCGGGGGGGGGGGGGATGTTTGCTGATAGATATCAGGGCTGGGAAAGGGAAGACCCCTTGATTAAATAATAGATAGAAATTGCTAGCATTCCCAAGATGATGGATTTGGGATTTCATTTGGGGAGAATTGATAGTGTCCTGGTAGGATTGAAATGCTTCTTGAGTAAATCTGCATTTGATTGCAGTTCTACATCCAGGGGAAAGACTGAAGTAGAAATTCTGGTATCTTAAACCCATTATTTAGAGGAGGGCGGAAAGGAGAAGTAAGTAGTGCCACTTAGCAGGGGGTGTTTTTCTGCTTCCAATGTTAATTAGAGGTCATTTAGCCAAACTTCCACTTTGTGGGGGTCCCAGTTTCAGATAACACCCTCCCCACAGAATACTGACTCATGGGTCATTTAAAAAAATCTATAATTTTGGCTCCAAAACATGTCCTCAACTTATACACAAGATTGGGTATACATACAGTATATGTGGTATTTTCCATTTTTGCATGCAAAAAACTTTGATAAAGTTTACAATGTCAGCTACGCCCAACCATGCATAACTGCCGTTATTGTGTAGCTGTTCTAAATGTCTTTGGGGCATTTCAGATACCTTCTCTGCTGCCTCCTTGGCCAGGACACCACTCTTCCCCATTCCATTCCTTTCCTTTCTTTTCAGCATTCTTCTTTCTTGGGGTCAGCAAGTGTTGTGGCTCAGCCATCACGGCCTATACTTCTTACAGAGATGGATTTTGAAACAGATTCTACTTCGGATTTAGAGGCCATTCCGGACTTGGAACAAAGCCCGTTGACCTTGCAGCTGCCTGAAATGGTGGTGCCAGAAGATCCACTAATTGGAGAGCATTCCGATGTCTCCTCAAGGTTGCTTTTGCCACATGGTGTTGACTTGGGCGAAGAGGGGTTTTTTAATCTGAGGGAATCTTTCACGAGAGATAGAAGCAGAAGGGAGGGTATGAGAAGAAGTAAAAGATTAGCTCTCAGGCTCGATAATGACTAACTTTCCCATGTGAAGTTTTGTGTGTCATGCACTCCCATATTCTTGAAACCTTGGGACATCCTTAAAGGTGTCCTCCTTTGTGTTTCTCATTGTGGTGTCAACTTTACTTTCCTTGGAAGAGGTTCCAGTATCCAGCTCCTAGCCTTGTTTCCTGCCTTGTTCCCGTTCCTGGTTTCCAGTTCCATCCAAGCCGCGCTGCATCACGTGACTCTCGAGTACACCTTGTTTGTTTACCTTGCTTTCCTTATTCCTGTGGCGGGACTCTCCAAGTGGATTACAGTTGCAGATTTGCAGCATCTTGTTCCTGTTTCTTGGTTTATGGACTAACTTCGATTTCTTGGTGGAACTAAGGAGTTTCACTTGTGGATTACAATTGGGACATTGTTGAACTTGTTTTGAACTGATAAAGACTCTACATTAAGGACTATTTCTCATAATGACTTTATACACTAACTGCATATATATATACACACACACACACACACACACACACACACACACACACCTTAATAAGCTGCTTGCGTGTGATACTGGCTCCTGTCTGGTTTTCAGGGTGTTCTTGCAGCCTTGGGGTGTAACAGCAAGCTTCTATTGTCCTCTAAGTATTTTTTTAAAACCCAGAATTTCATTGTTCAAATAGTGCTTACAGTTGACAGATATTTAAAAAATACTGTTCTAACCAGTAGAACAGTATTTATAAAATAAACATGCTGAATCTTCTGTAGGTAACATTAGAGTACTTTAAAAAGTCTCTTTCTCTTTTACATACATACACACACCATATGTCTGAGGTATGCTGCTACATCATTCCTTTTTCAAGCTTCCTCTAAAAATGTAAAGCATGCCAATTATGGATTATATTTCCACAATTTCCTCATTATCATTTAAAACCTATCTTTTGAAAATGATTTTTTCATCACTTAAAAGTGTCTTTTTCGTTCATTTTTATGGTGCATTCTCATTACAATAACAAAGATTACAGAGGAGAAACAGCACAAAATTAATCCATGCTTGTGGCGTTTTTTAAAAGGGGGAAAAGAACCTTCTCATGCAGAAAAGAAAGTAGGACAAATGATAATGAGGATGGGAAAACAAACGATTCTCATTCTATTAAAAGCAGGCTATCCTGTTTACCATTAATCATTTTTCCTTTCACAGTCCCATTATTCCTTTCTTCTATGGTCCATTTTAGATTATTTACAACAACAGTAGTAAATAGTAAATTTATTATAGTAATAGTAAATAGTGTGGCATCATTACTAGAGATGTGGGTGCGGTTGTATTGTGTCAGACTGGGGGAAGAATGCAGGGGCTTGAAAAAAATCTGCCTGGAAGGTAAGGCAACCTTTACTAGCCCCATTTCTATCTTAGAATCCAGTCCCACTCCATTTCCTTGGAGCACTGCCTAGCAGGGTGCAGGAGGGGTGAATATTAGAGTGACACTCGGGATATGAACAGTCTTCCCAAGGGCCCACAAACTGGCATGTGATGCTTCTTGCCAGTTGGCTCAGGTGTGCCTTGTAAATGTTGGAATTGGCAGTGAACATCTGCGGCACATGGAAGTAAAGTTTTCTCTCCCCCTCCACTGCCCAAACCTAGTTTGAATGCATAACTAGCTTCTGTCGTTGGATTTGTTTTTATTCTCTATGAGGCGATGTAGCTTTAGGAAGAGGTGAACACACACATGCGCACATGCACACATGTCTGAATAAATGTAATCAAATCAAACATACCCTGAGAGCATGAATCTTAATTCTAAGCCAGTCCACCTAGTTTTGTTTTATCAATCCTTTTGAGATGTGATTTGCAAACAGCGTGTAAAACAATAACTGTCAGGGGACTATTTAGAGCAGAGATGGGCAAATTTGGGAGAGAGACAGGCAGGGGCTAACAGCATGCTTTAAAAGGTAAGTAAAGGTTTCCCCTGAAGTTAAGTCCAGTCGTGACCAACTCGGGGGGTGGGGGGTGGGGGTTGGTGCTCATCTCCATTTCTAAGCCGAAGAGCCAGCGTTGTCTGTAGACATCTCCAAGGTCATGTGGCCGGCATGACTGCATGGAGCGCCGTTACCTTCCCGCCAGAGCGGTACCTATTGATCTACTCACGTTTGCATGTTTTTGAACTGCTAGATTGGCAGGAGCTGGGGCTAACAGCGGGCGCTCATTCCGCCCGGATTTGAACCTGGGACCTTTTGGTTCGCAAGTTCAGCAGCTCAGCGCTTTAACACACTGTGCCACCAGCATGCTTTACCTTCCCCAAAATGATATAAAATCACTTTCTGACATTTTCTGGGCCAAGTTTGGGACATTTTCGGTCTTCTAAGACTTTTTGAGAGGGGGGATTTGGAGGCACTGCCCAGAACTGGGAGAAGCACATCATCGTGATTGTAGGCAATTGTGTAGGCTTTTGACATGGTTGGAGGTAAAAACATTCTACAAAATTAGCCTGAATTTTAAAAAATTACATCAAAGTCAGGAGGCTTTGTGGAGTTTTGGGGAAACTTCAGGAGCTACAGTTGAGTATCTCCAGTGCTACATGCAGCCCACATGGCACATTTTGCTCATCCCAGCATATCTTTGAATGGCCCTGGAGACTTGAATTCATTTAGAATAGAAAAATATTGCTATACTACCTCTTTACTTATTTTGTGCTGCACTTCCCTTACTACATTAACTGCTCCATTTTCCCCAAGCCCTTCAACTGGGAGGAGGGATGAAAAAGACGACTTGCGCATCAAGGTCCTTCAGTTTCCTACCCAGAGTCTTGCAATCCCTTGTGATCTCATTTGAAGGCTATGCCTCGCAGTATCATTGTGTCCACATGGACCAAAAGGGATAATGGTCAATGAGCTTCATTAGTCTTGTCAGCTTCTGTATTATGTCATAGATTTTACATCAGGGAGACAGTACAACTCTTGAAACATCCTACCAGGCTTTCAAAGCACTGCTTCTGTTTTCTTAACAAGGACTCTCCTACCAATACCACACCTCTGGGGATTGGCAAGGGCCATTCTGTGTGTTGAATCTTCTAAGATAACTGACAACTGATACTGTTGCTTTTGTTCTACCTCAATGTCCTTGATAGGGGAGAGAGCATTGAATTGATTCCATTGCTCCAAACCCAAGAATGATCCTTCTAAGTCTATATACAGTAGAGTCTCACTTATCCAAGTTAAACGGGCCGGCAGAAGCTTGGATAAGCAAATATCTTGGATAATAAGGAGGGATTAAGGAAAAGCCTATTAAACGTCAAATTAGGTTATGATTTTACAAATTAAGCACCAAAACATCATGTTTCACAACAAATTTGACAGAAAAAGCAGTTCAATACGCAGTAATGTTATGTTGTAATTACTGTATTTATGAATTTAGCACCAAAATATCACGATATATTGGAAAACATTGACTACAAAAATGGCTTGGATAATCTAGAAACTTGGATAAGCGAGGCTTGGATAAGTGAGACTCTACTGTATTACATTATTCCAAATGTCTACCTCCCGTATTTGGAAAGTGAACTCCTCCTCAGAGTGTTCATCATCCTGGACAGCCTACTCTGCTCTCTCCAAGAAAGCCTTATACTCCATAATATGCAGAAGAGTAGTTACATGATATTCTATTCCTCTACTACCTACCATAAATTCATGTGAGCAGACTTTTTTGTCCTGTTCAATGTTCTGGGAATATTTAACACATGCTCATATTCCCAGGTATACCTGCACTCCCATTTTAAAGACACATACCGTGTTTCCCCGAAAATAAGACAGTGTCTTATATTAATTTTTGCTCCCAAAGATGCGTTAGGTCTTATTTTCAGGGGATGTCTTATTTTTCCATGAAGAAGAATTCACATTTATTGTTGAACAAAAAAATGAACATTTATTATATACTGTACAGTAGTTGTCATCACAAACCAGCAGAACCAGACAAACTGTGAATCCTATCAGGAATTTCTTGTTACTACCACTATTTCCATGTACAACAATCTATGGTACATACATTTACCGATCCTGCATGCTCTGGTGTTCTGTTTGGCGGGCATGCTTCCAAACAAAAACTTTGCTAGGTCTTACTTTCAGGGGAGGCCTTATATTTAGCAATTCAGCAAAATCTCTACTAGGTCTTATTTTCTGGGGATGTCTTATTTTAGGGGAAACAGGGTAGTAGAACAGTACACTACTCCTAGCCATAATATGTGTATTATTTGGTCAACAGCAGATTATAGCCTTCTCTTGCTTGTTTGTTTTTAAAAAATAATTCTTTAAAAGCAGCCCTTAGATGACTTTGTACAATACTATATGTACATTTTAGTATTTGTTTAAAATGATAATGCTCAAATAAACTGCTTGGAAGAGACTTAGGACTGTACACATGCCATAGTAATGTGGATAGGAAGCAGACCAAAGCATCATTATCTACAGTTTCATGCATATCTGTTTGTCTGTTGAATGGTCTAATCAGGCAATATATAGTGTCTGGGGAAATAAGTCAATATTTCCTAAGTGGACTTGTTATCCAAAGCTGGACTGCACTCTCAGACAACAGCATAGATTGTTTTCCTTGAAGAGGTTAATTGTCCTATAAAGAAATGTTACAGCATTACAGAATTACTAGGCAATTAACTTAAAAGGTTGCATGTGCTAAAATAAAGTAATTTGTTTCACTAATCCTTTTGTTGATCAAAATGTGGTCTTTTGAAAAGTGTGAATTACTTGTTATTAAGTAATTTAAGAGGAAATAGGAGTCACCAGTTTTGCACGCACACATCTAGTTTGCTAGAAAGGCAGGCAACATGTTGGATAGAAATCACTGGGGTATTAAAAGGATTTTGCCAATGATTTGGGCTGTTAATAAGAATCACAATCTAGATTAAACAATATTTGCTATAGGCTGGGGTTCTATATAATCTTATCTTTGAATACTTCCCACTGAAATCACTCACATAACAACTCTGCACATTTACTCAACAATAAACCGTACTGTGGTTATTTCTAGAGATACCATGTGGAAATGGTGCAGATGTCCCATTTTTACTGTGGAATATTTGCAATGATATTCCTTATGAAAGAAGGCATGGTGTGCATGGTATCCTATTATACTGGCTCTGTGGGATGGAGGAAATGGTCAGTATCTTCAAGTGTCATACACTGTAGAAATAATGCAGTTTGACAGCAAATTAACTGCCATGCCTCAATACTATAAATTCATAGGAGTTGCATTTTTACAAGGTCTTTAGCCTTCTCTTGCAAAGTATGCTAGTGTCTCACCAAACTACAAATCTCAGGACATCATAGCACCAGTTAAAATGGTGTCGAACTGCATGGAATCTGCAGTGTAGATGCATGTTTAGAGTGGTTCTACAATTAGCTGTTGGGCTACTTCCAGACAGAAGCATTAGGAAAGTCTTGTTTGGCCCCATGGCAACATTTTTCTGTATAGTGGTGTATTAGGGGCAGTAGTACTGGGAGCCATCAGTATGCTGATTTTTTTTTTCGTGTCAGGAGCAACCGGAGTTGCTTCTGGAGTGAGAGAATTGGCCGTCTGCAAGGACGTTGCCCAGGGGATGCCCGGATGTTTTGATGTTTTACCATCCTTGTGGGAGGCTTCTCTCATGTCCCCGCATGGAGCTGGAGCTGATAGAGGGAGCTCATCCGTGCTCTCCCCGGGTGGGATTTGAACCTGGCAGCCTTCAGGTCAGCAACCCAACCTTCAAGTCACAAGGCTTTTATCCCCTAGGCCACCGGAGGCTCCAGTATGCTGATGACATCCAGCTCTATTTCTCCCCAGGATAAGCTGGGGCTATACAAATGTTGGACCTGTGCCTGGATACTGTAATCGGTAATATGAGGGCCAATAAGCTGATGAGGAATCCCAATAATATAAGAGCTGTGTGGCTTGGTGGTTCCTAGGTCAAGAAATTAAGAAAACAGTATGTTCCGGGTGAGGTTGAACTTCGCTTGAATGACCAGGTGTATAGCTCAAATCATCGAGTTGAAAGAGACCACGAGGACCATCCAGTCCAATCCTTTACCATGCAGAAATTTACAATCAAAGCACTCCCAACAGATCACTATCTGTTCAAAGAATACCCAAGGAAGGAGATTCCACCACACTCTGGGACAGAGTACTTCATTGTCAAACAGCTCTTACCAAAAGGAAGTTCTTCCCAGTGTTTAGGTGAAGTCCCTTTTCCTGTGGTTGTACAGTTATATCCATCTCTGTCACTGGAGGTCCATGTGGGTTCTGTGGCTCTGAGTGCTTGGTATCAGCTTTGACTGGCCTTTCGTGGACAAAGATAATCTAGCCACAGTAATTCATGCATTGGTAAGGTTTTGGTTAGAATACTGTAATGGACTCTTCATGGGCCTGCCCTTGATGGAGACTCAGAGCTTTGCAAGTACAAAGTACAGCAACTCAATAGCTGACTGCAATACTATACAGTCAGCATATAATGCCAGTTGTTAAAAATTGCAGTGGCATGAATTCTGGTCTGAATTCAAGTTTCTTGTGACAACATTTGAAGCCCTAAAGGTCTGGGGACCTTGATGAATACAGGGTGGAATTGAAATGTTTTGATAAAACAAAATAAAATGCAGATTGGTGACCTTATCTCCCCCCCCCCCCGCCCCCCGCCACACCCGGTGCCATTTTGCCAGCAAGTGTGGTGAAACGGCAAATGCAAGGGTCACATGGGGAAGTGTTCCCATCACATGGGGGAAGCGTTGCCCAAACAGGGCAGAAGCATGCTTGTTCCATTGGAGCAAGCACAACAAAAGAAGACGCCCAGGTTTGGGGGAAATGTTCAAGGTGGGGCCTCTGCCGGAAATCACACAACATCTTGTGATGGCTGGCATGCGGCTTCATCCCCGAAGAAAGCTCAAAGAGTCTAGGATGCTTGCTTTAGTATTTTTTTGTTAGGGGACACGGAAAGAGCCTCCTCGAAGATTGAGTAAACTCAGTCGGGTGTTCCCTGGGCAACGTTTCTTGTAAACGGCCAATCTTTCCAACCCCAAAAGCATTGGATGAATGGATGAATTTACCATGCAATGATTTTGACACAAAATAAATAAGTATTTTTTTGTTTGCCCTATATGTGAAAGACCTATGGTCTAAGCATGAAATAAACTACTACTACTAGTAGTAGTAAGCGTGATGAGGTTCTTTTCCTGATTTGTGTTTGGGCTTTATATAACAGTCTATTTCTGTTCAGTGTACCACGTGGAAAAAAGAAAAGAAAGTCAATGCCACTGTTACAAAGATGAGAAACACTGACCAATGGTCTTTCTTGTTCCATCTACGCTGCCATATAATGCAGTTTTATAATGCAGTTTAACTGCACTGAACTTTGTTATATGGTAGTGTAGACTCATATCATGCATTTCAGTGCATTATATTACAGTGCAAATGGGACCTCCCAGTATTGTAAATTACATCTCCCCTCACCCACATTGGCTGAATTAGTTGGTAATGTAGTCTTAAAAACAGATCTGAACCAGGTTGAGGAAGTTTGATCTGATCCCAGATTATCTTCTTTTCCCAGAATATGTGGCAGTGGAGACTCATATGATCCAATTTAAAGCAGATAATCAGGAATCAGATCTTGGGATATAGGGCAGTGTCAAAAGGGCCTTAGTTGTTGGGAAAAACTGAAGAAGTCTAAGGCATCTATTGTTTATTAACTGTGACTATAAGAAAAGGGATTCAAAAGCCGCCGCCACCAAGGAATATCAGCTTAATGCTTGCCAAAATTCACTGGCATGATTTCAAGTGGTGATTCATTGCTCAGGTAGGGAAGACCCTTGCAAAATAAATAATGATGTTTCCTGTGTTTCTCGTACTGTATGTTCTTTCCCACATAATACAGACTTATTCATGGCTCTAAATATAACTTTTTTTTCATTTGTTATGCTTGAGCTGCTGGTTTATCAGAAAAGCCCATAAAGATTCAGCTACTTGCTGAATGTAAACATGGAAAATTCAGTGAAAGACCAGTAGGCTCCTGTTACTATGTTGTCACAGGTGATTATAAGGCAAAGTTAATACACTCAGTCCTCCATATTTGTTGGGGTTAGGGGCACAAGACAGCTGCAAAAATATAAAAAATATAAATAAAAACCACTGTTATTTTACTTGAGGCAGCTTTCTAGAAATCTTTAGGTCTTCTACAACAACTCTATGTCTACCAGAACTTGACCATGGAATCATGCTGGAGGACCTACAATTACCTATAAATGTGTTCTCTCTAGAAATCTCTAGGTGCTCAGTGCAACTCTATGATGAAACTTGACTATAAAGTCATGCTGGAGGACCTAGAAATTCCTAGAATGAACATATTAATCAACCTGTGAACAGCTAAATCTACATAAGTTCAAGTTTTGTGGAGTTCTAACTATACTTATTATCTATTTCCTTCAATGCACAGAGTAATTACAATGATAACTGGAGGCCCCCAGCCAAATAACTTACCATCTGAACATCAATAACCAATATCAACTGAAGGATATAAGAAAAGGTGGTGATACATGAAGATGAGGAATACGTGGTTAAACCAATGCTAGGTAGGTTGTTAGAGCCAAAATCTAGGTGTTTGGGGAAATTACTTTTCTTAAGAATGAAATGAATATAGTGACATGCTGATTTATCCTTAACTAAGCAATAGTAAGATGATGATCTTGAAAATAGAGCATTATGCTGTTGAACCACTATTTATTATAAATTGTGAAAAGGCTAATGACAAATTGCTGGGTCATCTCTTTTAAAACTTCTATAAGCTTTTAAATAAGAGGTTAATAGAATAAACTTAATGATCATAGCCAAGTCATTGCTTAATGAAATAGCAATAATATTAGAGTGATGTCTCAGACAACTGGGTGTTTCCTTTTCAGGACTGGTTTATTGAGGTGAAACCTTAAGGCCTCAACAAAAATCAATGGCTAGTCAATGGTCTCTCTAATCAAACAAGTTGATTTGTATACCAAGACAGATAGAAAATTTCACATTATAATACAGGTTGAATGCCAGTGTTGAATGGAAACCTCAACATGGAGTTTCTCATATGGAAGAGCAAACTGTATGCACATATTCTGTATAGGCATTTCTGTATACATTTGTATACCTGGTGTGTGATTTGAGTATGGAATAAAGAATAAAGCAGGAGGTTTTAAAGTAATGAGTTTGATTTTCTTAAGGGATACAAATATTGGTGCAAGCAGTGATTGACAAGCAGTGACGACTGCTCTCCTTGAACATTAATGTCACTGAAGACAAAACATGCCTGTGCAGCAAAGTAATGATGATTGGAATAAAAATGTCTCTTAACCTATTCATTCTACAATAGAATAGGTCGAGAATTATTGCCGTAAAAAAGTGGAACATATTATGTTCAATATTTTATAAAACGGTAGTGAAATCCTATAAACACTTAGTTTGGATTAAAATCCATTGAACTCAGCTGGACTTACCTGAGTATAAGAATGCATCGTAAATTGGATTTCTGCTAATTGCATTGAAAGCTTCCATAGATATAGCATGTTGAGATATTTTCCATTTGCTAAAATTCTTAATGGACTCGGCAGAACCTGTGAAATGATTATTGAATAGGAAAATTTTTGAAGTCAGTGCAGAAGGAAACAAGATAGTTGCTACAGATAATATTCTACTTCTCTGCTGGAAATAGAAATAAATAATTTCTATTATATGATTTAACCAATTTTAGAGCAGAAAATGCTTAAACAAGTGGCAAATTCAATGTAAAGAGAAAAAACTAGACATTTGTGAATTTTTTTGAGTCTGATTTCTCTTCTACCTGTCAATAAATAGACAAAGAAAAGCAAACCCACAGAGGTGCAGTAGAGAACTTGTCTATTTTCTGTTCCTTCTGGTATTTTTCTTTGTTTCCTGATTTTCTATCATTTGCATGGTGAAAGGCTGATTGATCCATGGCATGAGCCAAAAATGTATTTTTACCCTCATTGGCTTGAATGATATGATATTGTGGGATTTGAGACTCAGAGCAAAACTGACCAAAGATGGGCTAGACTATGCTGTGTAATGAAGAGGGAGACGCCCAAAAACTGATGGGACTAGATTTTCCCCTTATTCTACAGCTTACAAGCAACTACCTGCTTATCATGCATCTGATCTTTGCCTCCCTTAATTAAAGTACATTGTGCTACAACCTTCAGCCCAGCCAGGCTGTTCAAAACTTTGTTTTCTCACTCACTCAGTAGTCACAGCATAAGGTCAATGATGAAAGAGGGAGAAGACCTCCTGGTCTCATGATTTATAGCAGAATCTTGTCAGCTGTCAACAGCTCCAGAAATGACATAATTCTTGACCATAAGGTGTCTCATCCTGCCTTTCTAGGCATCCACTGAAACATTATATTTAACCCCTGGATGGCCTGTTCCTTCATATGCCTCAAGGATGATTCTTTTTCCTAATACATATAACTCCAACAGCAAAAAAGAGTATACTTCTCTGCCATGATTGCATCTGCCCAATGTCCTCCAGCAGAACTATTTCAAGTGGTCAGAACCTTTTTATATTATTTAACAAAGAAGAGAACACAGACTCCCTGTAATCCTATTGTGAACAACTTGAAAAGTGCATGGTAGATAAAACTATTCACATTTGCTCTAATGTTGATGTTGTAGCAGACACAGCACTGTAATCTTCACACCTGCTTATCTTGTATTTTTGAAGATGCCTGAGGAAGTGTACAGGACCTACTCATGGTTTACTGTACTGTAACCTTTCTTTCTTGTTCTTGACAGCATCCAGAGGGGACTGGCATGGCGGGTAAAGGGAGTGATTCAATGCCTCAAGGCAGCTTGTGGAACTGGAAAAAAAAATATTTCGCTGAACTTCAACACACTAGAGAATTATAGCACAGTCTCCAATATAACTTTCTTTAGCAAGATTCTCAGGTCCAGGATGAAATGGATTTAGATCCATTTCAATCTGGCTTCAGGCCAGGCTATGAGATATACAGTTTTGGTCATCTAGATGTAAGACCTACACTGGAAACTGAACAATGTCCCTACTGGCTCTGTTGGACTTCTCTGCTATTTCAGTACCCTTGACTATAGTATCTTTCAGGACTACCTTTTTGAGAGGAGACTTGGAAGCCTATGGGGTCTTTCAGGGCTTGGTGCTGTCCCTCATGCTGTTTACCACACACATGAAACCACTGGAAATTTTATGTCAACTACTGTCAACTGCTGGTGATACCTAGCTCTGTCTTTCCTTTTGACTTCATTCCAAGAAAGGTCTTCCATTTGCAAACCAGTGTCTGTTGTCAGTAAAGGACTGGATGAGGAATTTATCTGGAACTTAATCCAGATATGTAGTCATAAGGCAGGTCAGGAAATGGAGATCCATCCTGAGTTGGCTAGGATTACACTTCCCCTGAAATTGCAGGTTCGCAGTCTGAGGACATGTACTCTTGGACTCAAATCTGAGTCAGGACAGCAAGGTTTTGGCAATGCCAAAATTGCATTTGCACAGCTAAAATTAGTGTGCCAGCTGTCCCTGTTCCTGAAGATATCAGATCTGACTATAATGACACATGCTTTGATTACATCCCATTTGGATGAACACTGTGTAGAGCTACCTTTCAAAACTGTTCCGGAACTTCTGAAGGTTCAAAATGCTATCCCTAGGTTGCTGGATGGAGCTAGTCATAAAGAAAATATACCGCTACCACATGCCACATACATACATGTTGAAACAGCTTCACTGGCTATCAGTTCATTTAAAGGCAGAATTAACATCCATATTATGTTTTCTCTATTAATTGTATTTAGACCCAACCTTTCTTACAATCTGTTCAAAAAAACATTAATCACTGTGTTCCTTCTCACTTTACTCTCACACATTTGTAAGGTAGGTCAGCCTAAGAGACAGTGACTGACTAAATTTCTTCCGACAGTATGAATTTGAATCTGATTTCCCAAATCTCAGTCCCACACTAACTACCTGTACTATGATCTAAATTAAATTGCAAGACACAAAATTTTTATTAAACATGTGCTTTCCTCTTATGGTAGCAAAATACATTTTAAAACTATTTATGCATCATTAGAGGCAATGCAGGCAGATTATTAGCACTTCCAAATGTATGTCCATGGGTGGGGGGCGTGTATGACATAATAAGTTCCTCAACCAGTGGGAAAAAAATTGGGAAATCATCTTATGTTTGAGATATGCCATTTCATGCATCATTTATGTCCAGTAATCATGTGCATTTATATTCAGTAATATGAGTGATATTATTAACACTAGGGTGGATGAATGGATAGGAGTTGCAATCCAACAAATTCAGGCTTATGGGAATTCTATCAATAGCTAGAGGGCAGTACATTTTCCATCCTCAGTTGAAATCTGCACATCAGCAACTCAGAGTTGATGCTGAGAAATCATAAACAAACTTTGTTAAAATGTCTGCCAATGGATGGTGGTGATAGGTATAATTTTCAATCTGGCAGCTTGAAAAAGTGTTCTCTTTTCTCCAACTCCCATCATTCATTTCCATTGGATGGGAGACTATTGAGCCAAAAACAGTGGGAACCATAGCTGATTAGATGATAGTATTGAGAGACCATATATTTGCTTTGCTGCATCAAGCAAGTAGTTAGACTAGGAAGTTTGCAAGACACCTTGTAAGTCTTTGCAATATTTTTGAGTAAAATATTGTTCCATGAGCAAAAAATGCAAAATGAAAAACTTTGAAAACATGGTTGCAAAGAAAAGATAATCCATTCCAGCTCTTGTTAACCTTGAAGAGAAAATACAGTAGAGTCTCACTTATCCAAGCTTCACTTATCCAAGGTTCTGTATTATCCAAGGCAGTCTGCGTTTTAGTAGTCATTGTTTTTGTAGTAAATGTTGCAATGCTTTGGTGCTAAATTCATAAATATAGTAATTACTACATAACATTACTGTGTATTGAACTGCTTTTTCTGTCAATTTCTTGTAAAACATGATGTTTTAGTGCTTAATTTGTAAAATCAGAATGTAATTTTTATGTTTAATAGGCTTTTTTCTTAATCCCTCCTTATTATCCAAGATTTTCACTTATCCAATGTTCTGCCGGCCCGTTGATCTTGGATAAGTGAGACTCTACTATACTTTCTTATGAAACTATGTGAAATATATAGTAGATAAACTGAGAAATTACTCCACTTCCCATAGTAATTCAGATGTTATGAATGCAACTTTTCCAGCAATTCTGTTCATCATTCAAGGAGCATCTTTTGTTTGAGCTGAAATATTCTCTTAAATCCTATTTATATTGAAGGGCAACGAGGTCACAATGGAGCACTGCTAGCACAAGGCTATGGTTGAAATAATTCCAAATAACAATACTTTAACACCCACACATGTTACTCATTGCCACTTACCTGAACAGTTTGTTTTTTAAATGTTAAACTATGGGCCACTTCATTCTGACCTCTGCAAAGGAAAGCTCAGCATGAGGGAATTTGTTAGGCCCAAATGTTTACAGCTGCACCTCCACAGGAAGCTCAGCTGGAGGGAGTTTGATCTTTTGAATGTAAAACTTCACAGAATGCCTGATGTAAAATAAATTCACAAACTCAAAATATCAAATACTGGGGTTCTTTAGCAAACTAAAAAGGTCTAAATTCCTTGTTGTTTACATTGGTTTTTCATTGTATACAGAAGAGTTAGGACTGCCATGTCAGCAGTATCTGATTCCCTGAGATTTCTGGACCACAACCTGTGATCAAGAGATTGAATCCTTGTGATGTCACAATAGCAGAACCTTGTGAAATCGCAGAAGAAAGGGAGGCAAGAGTTTGGAAGTGGGTGGAAACTGTTTCTAGATTACAGTAGAGTCTCACTTATCCAACCTTCACGTATCCAATGTTCTGTATTATCCAAAACAGTCTGTCTCCCGCCTGGATCCACAGCTGTTTCTCTAGGCAGCAATGCGCAGTGGGCCAATACACCCAACAACAACACAAGTGCAGCCACGCTCCCAAACAAGTGGCAGACTTGTTATAAGATATGATGTTTTGGTGCTTAATTTGTAAAATCATAACATAATTTGACATTTAATAGGCTTTTCCTTAATCCCTCCTTATTATCCAACATTTTGGTTCTGCTGCCCTGTTTATGTTGGATAAGCGAACTCTCCTGTAGTTGATTGTGTAAACTGGTGTGGGTTGTGATGGAGATAAAGCCATCTGCTCAAAATGGGATTGTAGAAATGGAAGGCTATCTCTGAATGTCCTTAGATTCTGGACCCTTAGCAAGAGAAGGACGCCAAAGACTGATAATGTGAATCCTATAGGTAACATGTCTAACAACATATCATAATGCATAGCATTGCCCATAGGTCGTAGAAAATGTATGAACTTTATTTTCCTTTTATTAATTATATTAGTATATTGAACAGCTCCAGGACTAGGGCTTTCATAATAATAATGATCAATAAATTAAATAAATACATACATATTATGAAATTTGTATGTGATCAACTAAATACACATGCTCCAAGGTACAGTGTTCCCTCACTTATCACGGGGGTTAGGTTCCAGGACCACCCGCAATATGTGAAAATCTGCGAAGTAGGGACACTATATTTATTTTAATATTTATACATTGTTTTAGTAGTTATACACTATTTTAAGTCTTTATCAACCAATCATGTGTTCATAAATCACCTCCTCCTCCTCCTGTTGCTGCTTGGGCTTCTTTTTCTCTCCCTTTGGCTTCTCCTTCCTCCCTTCCTTAGGGTATAAATTGTAATTTTTTATGATTTATAATATAACAGCAAATCTGCAAAAGGTGAACCATGAAGTAGTGAGGGAACACTGTATATGAAAGTAGTGATGTAGCTATCAGGTAGAAATAGACAGCTTTGTTAATCAGCATATGGAAGTCTATAAATACTGCATGTTTGCTTTGTTTGGTGTGCTTGCTTTGTGGAAACTTATTCCCCTCTTTGTCTTTTGATGCAGCACAATAAAGAGGCTAACAGGAAAGAGGGATCAAAGACTAAGAGGGATCTAGAAACTGGATTGACACCATAGTGTTCCATGCTTGAAAGAGAGGTGGTTTCATTCCATAGACATTTGTTTTATTCATATGAATCAACCTGTCTCCAATGCATAGTTAAATTGTGCCAATTTAAAACCGAGGAGACTTTTTAAAAAAAGAACATGATATAATTAATCCTATCTCAAATACCTAATGGCTGTTTATGAATGCATGGTATGATTTCTTTGTGAATCCTACATTATACCACTAATGATTAAATAACAGAATCCCATAAGTCATTTCAGCTTACAAGACAGTTTTCCATATATGCTATCCATGTCATGTGCTAGGAAGGAGCACCCGGTGGTGCAGTGGGTTAAACCCTTGTGCCAGCAAGACTGCTGGCTCGAAGGTTGGGTTGCTGACCTGAAGGTTGCCAGTTCGAATCCAACCCAGGGAGAGCATGGATGAGCTCCCTCAATCAGCTCCAGCTCTATGCAGAGACATGAGAGGAGCCTCCCACAAGGATGGTAAAAATATCAAAACATCTGGGCATCCCCTGGGCAATGTCCTTGCAGATGGACAATTCTCTCACACCAGAAGCAACTGGTAGTTTCTCAAGTCGCTCCTTACACACACACACACACAAAAATGTGCTAGCAGCTGCGGTGACGCAATGGCTTAAACCCTTGTGCCGGTTGAACTACTGGCCTGAAGATCTGAAGGTCAGCAATTTGAATCCGTGAGATAGGTTGAGCTCCTGTTTGTCAGCTGCAGCTTCCTATGCAGGGACATTAGAGAAGCCTCCCACAGAATGGTAACACATTCGGGTATCTCCTGGGCAACGCCTCTGTAGACAGCTGATTCTCTCACACCAGAAGCGACTTACAGTATATTCTCAATTCACTTCTGACACAATAAAAAAGTCATCTGCTTCTGTCAATCAGCCATTACCAGATGTAATTATAAAGGGAGGAGTGTAACTATACATCACTTATGATATATTAAATGAGATGAAGTTAAAAAAATCATGTCTTGCATTACAAGTCTTATAAACCCCTCCCAAAAGGTGAGTGCATTTTTGTTTATGTCTAAGGCAGTATAGACTCATATAATCCAGTTCAAAGCAGATAATGTGGATTGATAATCTGGATTATATGGCAGTGTAGAAGGGACCTTATGACTTCAACAGGGGCAGAACTGAAGGTCCTGGGCTTGGGATTTCCTAAACCATACAATCCTAGTTCCTCCCTGCTTCCTTGAAACTTATGGATGTTCGGGGGAAAGGGCTATGTGATATGTACAACGCCAGGAGGTTGAGATATTTGATGTGGCCTTGTACCAGCTTGTGTCAATTATCAGAAATGAGTGAATGCCAACAAACTCTGGATACAGCCACACCTCCATATTGAAGAATGTGTTTCACAAATCAAGCATTAGTTCAAAACCTCATATTGTGCCTTTTTGCGGGTAGTGCTGTGCTTCATAGTTTGGGGTTTACAATTAGAATCAGACACTACATCAACCACAAGCCATTATGGGTCATAGCCCAACATCAATCAGAAATGGATTTACCATTTAAGAGATTTTCTAGAGTTGCATTCTTTTCCCTCAAATATCATAATGCAATGCAATGTGGAGTGTGGTTCGCATATACGTAGCATCATAAGACTCAAGCTTCACAGGCATCTATTATTTCTAGGAAACCTTGGAACTGCTGCTTTTATTTCCACTTGGCTCAACTGAGATGCATATTAGTTCTTACTTAATACAGTGTGTGTGTGTGTGTGCATGTATGTGTGTATATATACATATACACACATAGTGTATAGAAGTGAATGAAAACTATGGGGGTTTTTCAAATAACAAACTATATAATTTAATATATATCAATAAGATGTATACTCCAAGAATTTTGTGAATTACTCCATTAGTTTAATTAACCAGTAGTTACAGAGATTAATTATCATTGCCTAGTCAATGTGCTAATTGAAAGTCACTTCACTGATCATTCATGTTTGTTAATGTTTTCATACATTGCATGTATTTACTGGATTAGTTGTCTAACAATACTTTTTTAACAACACCACTGTAGCATTCATTTCCTTTCTAGACCAAATATGTATTTAAACATTCCTCCTTAAATGAATAATGTATTAATCATAACATGTCTATAATGACCCTAAAATCATATGGGTTGTAAATGTATCTTAGGGAAGAATTAACCAGCTAATTCATTCTCGGAGTCATAATATGTAGTTTATCATGCCAGCAACATCTGTCCCAATAAATAATAAGAAGCATAAATAAAACAATGGATGAAGCCTTGAATAAATTATTAAGAACTCAGGGACGTAATAATTGGCAGCTTGAGCTATCTTTAAAACATTCTAAAAGTATGGGATTGGCAGGAAATAAAATTACATTTCCTAACTGCAAATACATCATAACATGGAATCTGCATTCATAGGAACAGCTTTCTCTCTGGTCCCTCTAGAACTGCTTACATTCTAACAGTAAAGCAATCAACAGGATTTTCCCCCTCAAGTACATGAGGCCAACTGGACATCTGCTTCTTTGAAAACACTCAGGGCCGACCCAAGGTAATTTTCAAGTGTAGGCGAACAGAATTTTGGCGCCCTCCCCCAAACCAATCACTGAAAAATAAAAGCGTTGGATAAGCGAAAATGTTGGATAATAAAGAGGGATTAAGGAAAAGCCTAAATAAAGAACAACACTCTGAAAACAGGGGAAATCAAGACAGGAAACAATCAGAGCCAGCTAACACCTCCCAACCAAGGATGCCCCCAGGGAGGAAGCAGCCAGGCTTTAAATCTGCAAGGCCATTAAATGCTAAACTAGTTGGCCAATTGCAACATTCACACTAGCCTCAAACAGACAAGAGCTCTTTCTCCCACCCTGAACTTTCCACAGATATATAAACCCCACTTACTTAGCGTCCAACAGACCTCAGAACCTCTGAGGATGCATGCTGTAGATGTGGGTGAAATGTCAGGAGAGAATGCTTCTGGAACATGGCCAGGCAGCCTGGAGACCTGGCCTCGAGGGTGAAGGCCAGAACAGGCTGCGGCTGTGGAGGCAGGAAGGCCTCTTACCTGCCGGGGTAACAATAGTTACTCTGGGACCCTAAACTGAGTCTGAGAGAGGGCTGCTTCCCCATGAACAGCTGATGTGTGCCTATGTGTGTTAATAATAATAATATTAATATTAATAACAATAGTTACTCTGGGATCCTAAGCTGGGTCTGAGAGATGTCTGCTTCCTCATGACATCAGGAGGTGGGACCAAGCCATAAACCGGCAGCGAGATGAGTGGTTGCTTGTGCCATGCGGCCGCTTGGCCCCACCCATATCTGCAGTAGTCGGAGAGGGCGCCCCGCCCATCTCGCTGTTCGGACCGCTTCTGGCGGATGAGCAAGATGGGCAGGGTGCCCTCTCCGACCACTGTGCATGCGCCATGCAGCTACTTGGCCCTGCCCCGTATCCTCGAAGGATATGGGATGAGGTCAAGCAGCCCCATGGCGCAAGCAGCCGCCCATCTCCGTGCCGGTTTACCGCTACATCCCGCCGCCTGCCTCGGGACGAGTCGCCAGAGGCCCCGACAGGTAAGAGGCCTTCCTGCCTCTGCGGTCTGGCCTGGCCTCCAACCAGGCCGCCCCACTGCCCCTTTAAGGACAGGGAAACGATCCTGGCCTGCACCTGAGGGCTGTCTCCTCCCTGCCAAAGACACCTTCCCAAGGAGTCAGCCCTCAGGTGCAGGCCAGGATCGCTTCCCTGTCCTTAAAGGTTGGAGGCCAGGCCAGGCCATGGAGGCAGGAAGGCCATGCCTGGGTGGAGGTGCCTCAATGGTTGCTGAAGGCACCATCCTCTAGGGGGCACCATTGAGGCGCCTCCGCCCAGGTGTGGCCTTCCAACCTTCCACCCAGGCCTGTGCGATCAATGAAAAAAGGTTTCAATACTCATTACTAATATAGGGGGGCAGGGAATCATTTCTAAAGTGTTTCTAAAATATCGTTAAGGGTCCGTATCATAAATGTAACAATATAACGAAATTTTCATTGCTTTTTTGTTATGTCATTGCACAAGTGGGGAAGCTTCTGGGGCTCCTTTCTCTCTCATTTTTAGAGCTATCAGGATAAAACTTGCTACAATTGTAGAACACTTTACCACTGTAACCCCCTCTCAAGTTTCAGAACATTTATCACATCCACTGATTATTGGGAATTTTAGAATTTAATGAACAACTTTAAAAAAAACTACAAGAGTTATTGTCTTGAATTTCCATTTTCAGTGATACAACATAACCAGGGCATCATTCTCCCAAGTTTCAGAAAGATTTGCACATACACTGATTTTTAGGAAATTTTAACCAACATAAACTTAACAGTTCTATTTCACTGGAAAACCCCAGGGGTCATCTGGTCCAACCCCCCTTCTGCCAGGCAGGAAAAGCACAGTCAAACCACTCCAACAGATGCCCAGATAATAGATAATAATACAATAGGAAACCTACTAAGTAAACTTTGGAGTCACAGCCTCTCAACTTTGCCTACCTCATAGGATTAGTTCAATTCCCAACAACTCCTTTGGGGGAACCAAACCCAACCTTCTGGGGAGAAGCGGTGCCTGCGACGCAGTCCTGAGTCACTTATCAGACATACATAACTCTTTTGAAAAGCCATAGGTCAGTGTTTTGAATCTTAAATTTTTTGCATGGGTTCAGCCTTCATTTCTAAATATAGCATTGTATGTATGAAACTTATGGAATAGAACTGACATATGCGGAAGAAAATATTTTTTGCACAGCCCTAATAGATATGTAAGGATGTAAAAGAGTTTTGATAGAGTTGACCATTTCAGTGAAAGTAGCCAGGATTCACTGGGAAAAGGCATGTACCTCGGCATGAGAATTCATACATGTGAGTATAATGGAGTGTTTCAGAAAAATAAAATTGTTATAAAGCAAGAGACGCCTGTGCAAAATTTATTTCATAAAGTGCACATTTGGGTCACATTTTATGTATAACTCAAATCCATC
Organism: Anolis carolinensis; assembly: GCF_035594765.1. Classification (NCBI taxonomy): domain Eukaryota; kingdom Metazoa; phylum Chordata; class Lepidosauria; order Squamata; family Anolidae; genus Anolis; species Anolis carolinensis. The sequence continues at coordinate 221,970,842 of NC_085841.1, forward strand.
CATACCATGGCATAGTATTTCCCCATTTTTCTAAAATACGTGCATTGCTCCATTAGCCAAGAATGCACACAAATGGAGCAATGCACATATTTTATAAAAACGGGGAAATACTATGCCATGTTATGGATGGGTTTGAGTTATACATAAAATGTGCCCTGAATGTGCACTTTAGGAAATAAATTTTGTGCAAAGAAACCACCCCTACACAAAACAAGAAAAGGAAACAAATGCCAGTGAGGTTGAGATAAATGTAAGAAAAATGACACCAGAAGGTTTTCATGTCCTCAATTTTAGCTCTGCTTATAGAGAGAATCTCTGCTCTACTTTCTGTCTTCTACATATGTGAAGACATTTCACACTTCTCTCAGCTAAACATATCAACCTCTTTCTGCCATTCTTCACATAATTTAGTTTTATGTCCTTTTTTCTAGGCTAAACGTATCCAGTTCTTGCTGACATTCTTCACAGAATTTGGTTTCTAGCCATCTTGGTTGCCCTTCTCAGGAAGTGCCCTCATCTGTCAATGTAGTGTCCAAAAGAAGACAAAATATTCCAGATATTTTTTAATTTTGTGAAATAAGTATGAAAAGTTTTCAGTGCCCTTCCATATAATTAGTGCATTGTTCTGAAATAGGCAAGCTCTTGACAGCTGGTGCCATGACAGGTCTTTTAAATGTCTTTGTAACAAATAATAGTCATTTGAACACCTTAGGCAGGATGCAGTTGCAGTATACCATTAACACGGAAATGTCTGGAAAGTGGAGCTATGTCTGTGGGAGTACATGGACACAAACCAGCACATGCCATGTCTATCTTTAAGCATAACAATTTTTGTTAGCATCTTCCTTTGGGCTTCAAGTTCACCCTTGATCTGGATGAATCACTGAGTGTTCGTTTCATTTCATTCATGTTTATTCATGAGTTCTGCCCATGGCATGATGCCTCTGTGGTTGAATTTCATTTACAGCATATTGTTTTCAGACTGCCTTCACACATTCCCTTTGCAGATATGTGACCTATGTGCACTAGAAACATGATTCTATAGCTGGCAAAGGTCGAACAGCTGACAATTAGCAGTGAAGGGAAAAGATGAAATTTTGGAAACTATAGAACAGATTTCAAGTAATTGATCTGAGCACTGCAGCCCACTGCATTAGACCAGCTTTGTGTTTCTCAGCTGGGTAAAATCTCAACCGTTGTTATCTCTCAAGGAATTTTCCTCGAACATAGATAATTTTTGACAGTGTTACTTTTCACAATTACAATCTGTTTACTATTATTGCTGTTAGTGACATGTAGAAAGGAAAGGACAGATAAACAGATATAATACAGGAGTTGCTTAAATTCATTCTGAACAAAGTCTTCCGAAATCATACAGAAGAACCACCTCATCATTCACTTTCTCCTCCGATGAGAAGCCTACATTCTGTGTGAGGTGAGGGTTGCAAAATGGTTCATGAAAACTTAGTGTCGCTCGACTCTAAGCTGGTCATGTCCATGATAACTAAAATTGCTTTATTTGCAAATATTGGTTGCCTTTTAAGCATATGTGTGAGTGTTAGAATCACAGCCACACTACAGCAGAATAGAAAATAGAAAGCTTACCCTTATTCTGAACTGTAGTTGTTTTATGCAGAAAACACAATTTTCTAAGCAGAAGTATTTCCTGCACAGAAAATCTTCTTTTTTGCTCATAACATTCAGTAATTTGGGATTTGCATGTGATCAATTCAAATAAAAGACAGTGTTTTCTGTGCATGAAACACATGCATGAAGAGCATTTTCTACACAGCAAATAATATTTTTGCATAGACAGATTTTCTGTACAGAAAATACTGTTTCCTATGGTGGTGGTGGGAACTGTTTTCTGTGCAAAATGATCACATGTGAATTTTGCACAGAATAAGTCTTGAATTGTGAATAAAGTTTGAAAACTGACTTTCTCTCAGCAGGAAGAAAATTGTGAAAATCACTCATTGTTTGCTTTGAGAAGAAACTTAGTGAAAAATTTCACTCTAGATCTGGCTAGATGAAAGCACTGAAACTAAAATAGAGTGAACAAATTGTCGCCTTACCCCATACTGATACAGTGTTCCCTCACTACTTTGCGGTTCACTTTTCGTGGATTCACTGTTTTGTGGTTTTTCAATAAACTCTAAATAATAAAAAATACAATTTACAGCCTAAGGAAGGGAGGAAGGAGAAGCCAAAGGGAGAGAAAAGGAGCCCAAGTGGCAATGGGAGAAGGAGGAGGCGATTTTCAACACACAATTGGTTGATAAAGACTTAAAATAATGTATAACTGCTAAAATAATGTATAAATATGAAAATAAATATAGCGTTCCCACTTCACGGATTTTCACTTATTGCAGGTGATCCTGGAACCTAAACCCAACGATAAGTGAGGGAACACTGTATATTGTAGAGAAGGATGTATTTCCCCAGCAGCAGTGGGGAGATCCATTCTTCTTCTCAATGTAATGAACAGAGAGTGAAATACAACAGTCAATACCTTTGTAAATAGGTATTAAATCTAGCTCTTTCTATTCTCTGATGTAGAAAGGATATATTTTCAATTTGTGAATGCGCTGGAAATGAGGAAGAAGGCAAAGTTTTGGCTGAGTCTTACTTCCAAAAGGATATGCATTTGGATATACATTTATAACATATGTACATTTCGCTTCATGTCCTGCTACATGATGACAGCTGAATGGGATAACATCTTGCCCTGAAACCTTGACATACTATAAAAACAACCATTGGGAAAAAATGATATAAGCAAAAAAGAATGTGTTTTTCTTGCCATGACTTCCATGACATGAACAGAGAATCAAATCTCATTAAATTGGGCATGGGCAAACATTGGACCTCCAGTTATTGTTGGACTTAATCCTTAAGCAGTATAACTGAGAAACCACAAGTGGCA